>NW_027478168.1:13312500-13315000 GCF_051020975.1 Osmia lignaria lignaria
CCGCAACGGAAAACCGGAACGAGAATAGTCGAGAAAGTATATTCTCGAGGAGCGGTAGACTGCTTTTCAACCGAAGTCATAAAAGAGCCACACGCTCGACGCTACTCCCGACCGGTCCGAGCGAACCGAAAGTGCCTTCCTATAAATACCGAACGGCCGGCCGCTAGGTCGGCGACGCATAGGCTTACGCCCAGGCGTATGCCTGTGCAAACCGCCGTGAGAGCGTACCATCCCGCCGGCACGGTAAAACTTAGACTGAAAATATCGTCGAACATATCCTTTCATTTTATAACGTTCTATACATGAAAATTAATAAATTAACATGCAGGACATAATAAATTCACATTCTCATGTAAATCATGGGTTTAATTAATATTTTAAAAAATTTTAAAACCGCCCAGAACCGATGAGATGAAAATATTAAAACGATATTTTTGCATTTTCTTACGGTAAAACATTAACAAATAAGCGACTATAGCAATATAAAACTCCATTTGTAATTTAATTAATCAAAATTAATATTTTTTTTTGATTTTTCAGCGATCCAGAACCGATGAGACGAAAACATTAAAACGATATTTTTGCATTTTCTTACGACAAAACATTAACAAATACGAGACTATAACAATATAAAACTACATATGTAATTTAATTAATCAAAATTAATAATTTTTTTTGATTTTTCAGTAATCCAGAACCGATAAGTCGAAAATTTTAACAATCATATTTTTGCATTCTGTACCGTGGATCCATCGTTAAACACTATTAAACTAACGTCCGTGATGGTATAAATGCAGATTTTCGCTCCGTTTAGCCAAAATAACGAACTTTAGGTGCGCTCCGAAATATTTCAAAGTCCCAGCGGCGTATTGCTTCGCCTCTTAGAACCGATTAGTCGAAAAATTTTAACAATCATATTTTTGCATTCTGTACCGTGCATTCATCGTTAAACACTATTAAACTAACGTCCGTGATGGTATAAATGAAGATTTTCGCTCCGTTTAGCCAAAATAACGAACTTTAGGTGCGCTCCGAAATATTTCAAAGTCCCAGCGGCGTATTGCTTCGCCTCTTAGAACCGATTAGTCGAAAAATTTTAACAATCATATTTTTGCATTCTGTACCGTGCATTCATCGTTAAACACTATTAAACTAACGTCCGTGATGGTATAAATGCAGATTTTCGCTCCGTTTAGCCAAAATAACGAACTTTAGGTGCGCTCCGAAATATTTCAAAGTCCCAGCGGCGTATTGCTTCGCCTCTTAGAACCGATTAGTCGAAAAATTTTAACAATCATATTTTTGCATTCTGTACCGTGCATCCATCGTTAAACACTATTAAACTAACGTCCGTGATGGTATAAATGAAGATTTTCGCTCCGTTTAGCCAAAATAACGAACTTTAGGTGCGCTCCGAAATATTTCAAAGTCCCAGCGGCGTATTGCTTCGCCTCTTAGAACCGATTAGTCGAAAAATTTTAACAATCATATTTTTGCATTCTGTACCGTGCATTCATCGTTAAACACTATTAAACTAACGTCCGTGATGGTATAAATGCAGATTTTCGCTCCGTTTAGCCAAAATAACGAACTTTAGGTGCGCTCCGAAATATTTCAAAGTCCCAGCGGCGTATTGCTTCGCCTCTTAGAACCGATTAGTCGAAAAATTTTAACAATCATATTTTTGCATTCTGTACCGTGCATCCATCGTTAAACACTATTAAACTAACGTCCGTGATGGTATAAATGAAGATTTTCGCTCCGTTTAGCCAAAATAACGAACTTTAGGTGCGCTCCGAAATATTTCAAAGTCCCAGCGGCGTATTGCTTCGCCTCTTAGAACCGATTAGTCGAAAAATTTTAACAATCATATTTTTGCATTCTGTACCGTGCATTCATCGTTAAACACTATTAAACTAACGTCCGTGATGGTATAAATGCAGATTTTCGCTCCGTTTAGCCAAAATAACGAACTTTAGGTGCGCTCCGAAATATTTCAAAGTCCCAGCGGCGTATTGCTTCGCCTCTTAGAACCGATTAGTCGAAAAATTTTAACAATCATATTTTTGCATTCTGTACCGTGCATCCATCGTTAAACACTATTAAACTAACGTCCGTGATGGTATAAATGCAGATTTTCGCTCCGTTTAGCCAAAATAACGAACTTTAGGTGTGCTCCGAAATATTTCAAAGTCCCAGCGGCGTATTGCTTCGCCTCTTAGAACCGATTAGTCGAAAAATTTTAACAATCATATTTTTGCATTCTGTACCGTGCATTCATCGTTAAACACTATTAAACTAACGTCCGTGATGGTATAAATGCAGATTTTCGCTCCGTTTAGCCAAAATAACGAACTTTAGGTGCGCTCCGAAATTTTTCAAAGTTCCAACGGCGTGTTGCTTTCAAAGTGCCTCCCTCTAAATACCGATCGGCAGGCCGCTAGGTCGGCGACGCACGGGCTTACGCCCAGGCGTATACGGGGGCAAATCGCCGTGAGAG
>NW_027478168.1:13320000-13335000 GCF_051020975.1 Osmia lignaria lignaria
GATAACCAAATTGAATAGCAGCGGCGATAAGGGGTCTCCTTGTTTAACACCCCGTTTAAGAGTGATTTCTACGCTGTCCTCGTTTCTGGCCTTGATTACAGTTTTGCAGCACTCGTACATACTTCTGACAATGTCCGTTAGGCATTGTGGAACACGTTTCCTTCTCAGACTGGGTAGCAATGCGGCGTGTGGTATCGTGTCAAATGCTTTGGAGATATCAATGATACTCACTACGCCGCTTGTTTCGGTTTTCATCCGTGCTATAGCTCGGTCCAGTAAGACTATATTATTTTTACAACCATCCTCAGTCACAAAACCTTTTTGTCTATTCGATTGGGTTGTAAATTTCCTTATTCTGTTGTCGATGGCCCCTGAGAATATTCTGGCAAGCAGCGGACCGATCGTTATTGGCCTCCAGTTTCTGACGTCTTGTGGATCTTTGCCCGCTTTTGGTATCAGTGTTGTCCGATTTAGTTTCCACATTTCTGGGTAGTGTCCCGAGAGCAATACGATATTGAAGAGCTTGGTCATTACTTCCGCCACACCTTCCTCTTTGAGGTGTGTTTTCTTTATTTGATCTAGCCCGCCAGCTGTTTTGTTTTTAATCTTATTTATCCGCTTCTTAATTTCGTCCACGTTGAATGGCGGGCAGGCTTCTGACGGTGATACCAATTCTTCTGAGTCTTCCTGGTCTTCCATTGTGGGGCCACTGACACCCCACAACTCAGTGTATAGTTGGCCAATATCTGTGGCAGTTGGCAGTTCGTTGTGCATTTCGACTGCTGAGAAATCGCCACTAATAGCCACGTTTGCCAGCTCTTTTGGACATTTGTTGTATAGTTCCTGGCAACGGGCATAACAATATCGTGCACGTGCGTTGTGGTTTCTTTTGTTCCTCCGTCGACCGCTGCGCACGTCACGTGGATTAGTCGTTCCTGTTGGTTCTCTATTACGATCCCTGTTCTCGTTGTTCAGGAGTTTAGGAACAAGTGAGTCACTAATCCACTTATCTATTTCTTTCGAGGTTTCAGGGCTTCTATTTAAGTTATGCAGTATAGCGTCTAGTTCTTGAATGCATGCATAGTACCTGTTGTCTTCTGGCAGAGTCACCGAGTATGCTTCTTGTCTGATTTTGTTGGACCATGCCTCGATGAGATCTTCATCTACGCCGATATCACTTAAGTTAGCGTTCAGTTGTGTTTCTAATTGCTCTTCCGGTTCGATATGTGCGTTGCCAGAGAAATCAGGTTCGATTACTGCCCTTGAAACCTCATTGGACGTCCCTGTGCTATCGTATGAGTGGCTGCCGGCTGGTGGTGGTCCGTTACTCTCCAACGGCCTGTCTACTGTTGGTGTAGACATGTTCCGTTGTTCAGCCGTTGGCAGTTCTCTTCGTTTATTACTAATCTGCTTTGTCGTTTTCGTAGGAAAGTACTCCTGTATTTTCTTGTTCGGAAATCTCTCATTTTTGTATTTTTCATTTAGTTGTATTAGTTTCTCTATTTCTTCGTCCGTCCACAGGTATTTCTTTCTACCTCGTAATCCTGTACGAGGTATACTTGCCGCCGCTCTCTTTACGTTACGTGTATCGGGATGCCGATGCAACTCGTGCATGGATAATCCCCTTCCTGTGGTGAACGATTCCGAACATATGCTGCAGACATATGCTTTAACGATGGTTTCCCGTAATCCTTTACATTTAGGTATGTGGCAGACACAGTTGTGCACTCCCGGAAACATTTTATTGCACTGTTTACACTGCCACAACACTTTCACCTCGCTGTGCTGTTCGATTAGATGTTTCTTTAAGTCTCTTATATTCAGGAAACTGAATCGTTTGTCTAATCTTGCACATATGGGACAGTCCAACACATTCACTAACGGAAGTTCGATAATCACATCACTAGTCACACTTGATTGCACAGCTTCACTTATATCTTGTGTGTTTCGTTCTTCCCGGTCAGTTAGCGAATGTCCCTCGCCGTTGTCCATCTCGTTAGCCATTGTCCTGCCTTGGTCGTCAACGAATAGTCCCCCACCGGATGCAGGAAATCCTGCCACAGACCCTCGGGGACCGTTAGGATCCATGTATAACTGCCTCGCGTCGCCGTTCACGGTTGACTTCACACCGGAGCTACCTGCGCTACGATGTTTACACCGCGGAGGTCAAACTGAGACTTTTTTTTTTTTTTTTTTTTTTTTTTTGTATAAATCTATTGTGATTAGGAGACGACAAAAATGGCACTTCCCTGGTTATATTAACCACTATGAAATCTTGATATTCATAGTGCACTTCTTCGACAGAACTTGCTATCAACATCTCAGTCGAGCCAATTTGAGCATATGGGCTATGGATTCTATGATTACCTATAGTCATTTCACAGAACAATGGTAATGACACGATATCCAGTAAGGGTAACATTTGTACCGAGTTGTGTGATGGTACACCCTGATAACCAGCACATGTCAATTGTGCCTCCATCTTATCTCTGTTGGTGGATATTAACCACGACCTTGCACCTGATGAGACAATGAAGGGGATATCTCCTTCATTATGATTGATTCTCTTTACTTGACATATGTCATGTGACTTGTATTGCGTAAGATGAACACTCAAGTGACAACACGGGCTATTCCATGACGTCCAGATAATATCAACTTCACATACTCTATTTAAGTCCCGTATACATATGATGTAATCTGTGTGATCAATAATTGCCCATTCCTTGGTATCTTGGTTGAGGATAAGGATATTATCCTGCATGATCACCTCATAGCTGTATTGGCCTTTTATAATTGGGACAGACCTAGGATCCCTAAAAAGTTATGTTTTTTGGGTGTAATACCAGAGGTATACGGAGTACAATTACTAATTTTGTACGAGTTGTGTATGTACTGAATATGGATGAAATGAGGAGAGCTAATTTTGTGTCTGATTCGGCTATTTGCAAATTATTCCCAATATTGGCAGATATTGTTCTCCAAAGTTGAGAAAGTAAATCATCGTTAATAAAACGGGGAGAGATAGTATGATGTGATATACTAGTCAATGTGTCTTGATAATGAGATGTCAGCGAGTCGAGAGCATTAATTATATCACGTAAGATATGAGTGTAAGCATTAAGTGTTAATGTTGCTGTATGTATCATAGATACCATATTGATCTCTTGCATTTCTGCATTTATTGCATGCAGGTTCTCATCTACATTACTTGCCCATACTTGGATAGAATGAGCTAGTTTACTTATTTCTTTATACAGGTTCTGGGATAGATGCTCTAAACCCTTGACAAGGTGATTGTTGAGTGTTATGGTATTGTTTCTAATCAGTTGAATCTCCTGACTATTTCGGATAGACTCATTGTGTACATCATTTATTAAGTCATGAACATTTTTCAACTGTTTTTCTGTTGCTACTCCATACAATTTGTTTTGTATATCTCCCAAGAAATCAAGCAATCCTCTTCTCTTCCTCAATGTTGATTTATTGTTATGGCATTTAAGCTTATTCCTGTAGCACAATGACTCTTTTTCGGGTTGTTGTAATACACAGGTAATATAGCCTAACCTATCTGCCAATGTGATGCCACACTGCTGATCATATGTCATAGTATCTTGCATAATGTTCTCGGCAAATATGCGTCCTTCAGGCAACTGTAACCCATTTATGTCCACCTCTCTATCCAATGTATTTAATCTGGGCACAACGTGGCTAGTGAAATGATTAGATAGATTTACGGTGGAGACTGTGTCGTCAGGTTTCGCTTGATGGAAATTGAATGTGTGGCCAGTACCTGCAATGTTAAGGATGTTGGCTCTGTCTGGGTCTGGTCGTCTAAGTGTGTCTCTGCGTTTGCGATCCCCCTCATGGCTCATTGTTTCTCTTGTATCTTCTAATACATCACTGACTTTCTCATTTACACAACGGTTTTTGTCCAGTATGCCCCAAAGTGTTGCTGGTCCAGAATTTATAAGATTGTATCTTCTAGTCACAGTGGTGATGAGCTTCCTGAATATATTATGAGTAACTTTAAGTGCTTTGAGCGGACCTTGTAACCGAAACTCTGTCTTTTTATGAGCTATTGTTAAATTTATGGATAATAGTGGCTTCATAATAGCTGAAGCTGACATATTCATTTCAGAGGCTACGACTAGTATATTAGGTGTTACCACTTCATCAATACAAGGCAAGTCCACGACAAGATTGTGTAACCAATATTTTTCCCGGAGTTGCCCTGGTGGGATATTGACCGATAACAACCCAATATCCGCACGCAGTTTGGGAGTCAATGGTTCAAAAACAATGCTATACGCATGCATATGCATCATGGACAATAGCAACAACACAGTTCATAACCCCATCTTGAGAATTATCAATTTACCTCTGTTGGTAGTTGTGTTGGTATTTATTGTTCATTTATTAAGAGAGTCATAGTTACTCCCGCCGTTTACCCGCGCTTTTTTGAATTTCTTCACGTTGACATTCAGAGCACTGGGCAGAAATCACATTGCGTCATCACCCGTGAGGGCCATCGCAATGCTTTGTTTTAATTAGACAGTCGGATTCCCCTAGTCCGTGCCAGTTCTGAGCTAAGCGTTGAATGGCGGCCGAAGAAGCGACCACGACGGCGTTAACCGCCACGGAAGCCTCGCAGCAAGGAAGATCCGCGGGAGGCCAAGGCACGGGACCGAGCTCGGATCCCGGGACGCGACCGAAGTCGCCAACCGTTCACCTCGCCCAGGCCCGGCACGTCAGCCAGACCCGCTTCCCGACCAAGCCCGACACGCCCCGCTCCTCAGAGCCAATCCTTATTCCGAAGTTACGGATCCAATTTGCCGACTTCCCTTACCTACATTAATCTATCGACTAGAGGCTCTTCACCTTGGAGACCTGCTGCGGATATGGGTACGAACCGGCGCGACACCTCCACGTGGCCCTCTCCTGGATTTTCAAGGTCCGAGGGGAAGATCCAGACACCGCCGCAACTGCGGTGCTCTTCGCGTTCCAAACCCTATCTCCCTGCTAGAGGTTTCCAGGGAACTCGAACGCTTATACAGAAAAGAAAACTCTTCCCAGATCTCCCAGACTCTTTTTTTTTTTTTTTTTTTTTTTTTAAAGTAATAGTGTCTTTCAAAAGATCTTATTAGGTTATATAACTAAATGATTAAGTCAAAATATGTATTGATGAAGAGAAACCACGATATTATAGGATTACACTGCGTCTTGTTCTTCGTCACTTTCATCACCTTGACCTGGAGCTCCAGGCTCTCCAGCAGGGGCATGAGGATATACCGGCATTCTAGCATTCACATTGACCCTGAGTGGGCACTTAACAATGTCAGTTGTTACTGGCCCGATATTATTATTAGGTTGATATGCCGGTATGACAGTTTTCCAGTCATCAGGAGTTATAATATGCCAATCAGCAAGAGCAGCAGCTACTGCATCTGATATGGCTCGCAAAGGCGACGGCATATCTAATGTGTTAGCAGGAATGACATTTAGGGGAACCTGTGTTTGTACACTGTAAAGGTTAGCCATTATTACTTTGAATGACTTTGATCTTTGTGACTGCTGTGCGTCTAACTCCGCTACCATTTCTTCAGTGGTTACCATCTGTGAACCAGGTGGTAAATCACGAGCTTGTCTTGGCCAGCCTGCTCTAGCCTGTCGATCCAATTCTCTATTATTGTCAGCAGCTGCCTCGGCCCCTTGTTCTGCTGCTCCTACCGGTATTTTAAACACCTCATTACCAATTTCTCTCACTATGTGACCCTGAACTGTTTTCTTGTACTGGTCAAACAACGTCAGCTCCATTTCAGCTTTTGCCTTAGATATGTTGAACACACCCGCTGCTAAAATGCGTAACTCAGACTCCGCAACTACACACATCCCTCCTGCTGATCCTCTATACCCCCCAAAGACCACGTCCTTCATAAGCTCACGCTTCACATGGGTACAGATATATGCAAGATCAGCATACTGTCTCAAATTGACAGTTGGACGCACGATAGAACAAAAGGGGTTTCTCAGAAGATCTAGAGCCATCCTGCATGCGTTAACGAAATTACCTTCCGGAACTCCTTTTCTTATTAAAAGCTCTACATCAAAATATTGCAACCGAGAAACTACATCTGCAATGTTAATCAAGCATGTAACGTTTGAACTAGTGGATTGCTCAATGACCCAAGCTAGTGATAGTCCTTCATTGCTTTGCAGCATTGACCAGCATAGTGCAAGTTGGTTATATATGTTCTCCCATGTAGGGTCTTTCATGGCGTAAAAGCGGGGATACTGTCTCACTATCCCCTCTGTTATGTATGCGTCCAGATTTAATCCTGGAAGTCTTGATTGAAACTGTTGCTTTCGTCTACTTATCCAACTTGCGGTTAAGTTATGCTCCTTGGTCATGGATACTATATAAACAAACATAGCTCCTGCAATAAGCGATCGGCACTTGTCGACATTTTGTATGGCTCTTGCTTCTAAATATCCAAGCATTGAATTTTCAGTCATCTGTAACCAAACTTGGGTAATATCGTCGATGATTTCAAAGTTGATATTCTCAAGCTCTATATAGCCGACCATAGGGTCTGCAAGGTCTGTCCAGGCATTTCTCGCATTTTCATTTCTTAGAAAATCAGCCGAAATAGCTTGTCCTCTCATGGTGTAAAAAATATGTGTTTGAAGAGAAACTGGGTGTCTCGCATCCATAAATTTACTAGCTTCCTCCGCTGTTACAATCTGATTCTGGGAAGCTTCCTTGCATCTTTTCACAATATCATTGATTGCAGCCTGAAATGTGTTTTGTGCGGGCCGATTGCTCATTAAAATCTTGTAAATACTGGATCTGGCATTAAAAACGTCTTGTCTAGTATTCTTCTCGGATGCAAAATTTGTAGCTGCAATTTCTCCATACAATCTGGCCATGATCACATCATTATTTGTTACACTATGTGTTTTTGCCCAATGCTGTGCAACTACCTCAGCCAAGATAGCGCGTGCATGCCAGGAGGTATACATTTTATTGTTGAAATCTTCAGTACATGTGTCCCCATAAGCCACCAACACTATAGGCATTAAGCTGTCGCTACTTGATGTCAATAATCTCGAAAAATTCGCCATAACTGAAGGTAATCCATGTTTGCGTACCTGAATGATGCGCTGAGCAAGAGACATCTGTTCTGCCATAATGATTATGCTATGAGCAGGTAAGGGAAAACCTTAACTGAACCTCTTGCGACGACAGCCGCGGATCGGCGTCGCGCATCGCGGGCCCCCACCGCGGCGGCACCCACACTCCCGAGTAATTAGACTATAAGTAGGACCGATCGGTGCGCGGATCGAGGAGTTGCCTCGGGGCCTCGGCCCCGAGGGGACCTCCTCGGAGGTCCGGACCGGAGCACCAGAGCTCTCGACGCCATGGCTGACCTGGCGAAGAGATCTCTGGCCAACGGGCCGTAGCATTGCACTACGCTACGACCTGGCAGCTCCCCTAGGTCCAGCGGCCGTAGGCGCCTAGCCTCGTCAGCCCCGTGGTTGACCCGGGGTGACCAAGCTAGTGCGCGTTCATAATCTCTGCTGGTGCTTCCGCGGGGATTCCGAACGCTAGCTTACTCGGCACCGCAATTTGCCTTTGGCAGCCGATTCCGTCCAGCTTTGTGGCGTTACCCAGGCTGGCCAGGATTGGTCGTCGACTCGTTCGCTGTTCGGTTCTACCTCGGCGTACGAAAAGACGAGCCGCGTGAGGCAAGCGGGCAGCAACTCCACCGCAGCGCGAAACACCGCAGCGCGATTAAATAAACACCGTCGGCCCAACCGGGCCAATCCCATCCCGACTCGACCTCTCTTGCGTTTGCGTACGTTTGCGTTTGTTTGCGTTCGCGCTCCGTTCAGCGCTTTCACTCCGCGCTCCGACACCGCGCCGTTAGTTTGTAAGACCGCGTAGCGATGGCTACGACCTGCACTAGAATTAAGACCGCGTACTTTCTGTGACGGACCGGGTTCCGACCGTAGTTCATAAGTCCTGTACATTAGGCTTAAGCTCGGCTCCACGCGTCTAACCACCAGACGACATTTTTGATTGTAGCTCCCGAGGCAGGAGAGCACCGCCCGACCAGCCGGCGAGGGCAGCCGCCGTTAGATGCCCCCTCTTTAATGAATAAATATTTATTTTTCTACTAACACCGACTCATTATTTACCGACCTGTTCCCATGCGAACCCTGGCACGGGGAAAACCGCCGCGGTGCGCAACGCCGTGCGCACCGAATCGACCGACCCCGTTACATGGCGCCCGAACAGTTCGATAGTAGCGACGGTGGAGCCACTAGAGTTAAGATCTAGTATATAAGGAACGAGCAAAAGGACTCCAGATCAGAAGCTACCGAGCAATCGAAGCGACAACACAGAACGAGAATCCAGAGCGAAAGCAGAACGAGAATCCAGAACGAGCCAGAAGATCATCCGAGGGGGATATACCACGGACGGCCTACCTCTCCGAATTTGCCGACAAGATCGACGAGGCAACTGCGAACAGGCAATCCAGCCAGACCCAGTGTCTGCTAGCAGCTGTACGAATCGATTCCAAGGAAGCGAACCGAGGAAACCAGGATGGCCGGTATCGCTTGGGTATATCGCCTGAAGAAGGACCAGGTAGTCAGCGAATTGCGTAGACTAAACCTGCCTACGCTGGGAACATGGGTCCAACTACGGACCAGCCTGGCAGACTACGTCCGAGAACACCAGGACGAGTTTGCAGACAAACCGGAAGACGAGCCGGGATACAAGGAGGAAGCCGACCAGACCCGAGACTACCACGAATTCCACGCGGAGATGGCCCGAGAATGGCTCCGGACACACCTGGGGAACCGTCCAGCCACGGCGACATCAACACCCAACCGCAGAGAAGATACAAACGCCGAGATGACGGCATTTCCGGCAGGTCCATCCGCTCCACCAGAACCAGCCGCTCGACATCACGAGGACCGGGCAAAAACAATGGAGATTATGCGAAAATGGAACTGCCATTTCGACGGACGAGACCCGTACGCGTTCCTGGAGCAATTAGAAGAACTACAGGAAGCATACGGCCTAACCGACCACCAGATGCGCTCGGGCTTCACTCAGCTATTACGAGGCGAAGCCCAAAAATGGTACAGAAATACAGCCGTCAAAATATGCTCGTGGCAGGACCTCCAGGAACAGCTACGAAGATTCTTCGTACCAGCCGGAGAGAAAAGGCGATTGGATCAGCAAATCGCCAGCCGGAAGCAAGGTCCAGACGAGCCGCTAAGGACCTTCATTAACGAGATAACTACGTTAATGCGCCGCAGAGGAGCATACACCGAGGTAGAGCTGCTGGACGCAATCTACTTCAATATGAAGCCAGCGTTCCGGCTCTACATCAACCGGGCGCTAATTAAAGACGTAAGCGAGCTGATCACCAGGGCGGAAACGGTAACCGAAAGTATGACCGCAGAACAGGGCACCAGCAGAAGAAGCGAAGAACAACGCACTACCAGGCCCGAACCACGACCGAGAACACCAAACCCCACCAGAGGCAGCAAAGTCGCGACCGACTACAACCGGGAGACGCACTGCTGGCGATGCGGCCAGACAGGACACGACCGCTTCAAATGCCCGAACTCGGCAGTTAGATTCTGCTCCTACTGCGGGAAAGTAGGCGAAATGACACGAACCTGCCTATGTGCAAGGCAGGGAAACGCCAGAGGGGCCGGAAAGACCCGGCCCCAGTAAACCAGCCAACAAACACAGACCAGCGCGGAAGCGAGACAAACCTTCCACGCAAGAAGAACCAGGAGAAGAAGGAAAAGCCGAACCAGCCAGGAGAAGACCGGAAGGCCGTCCATTGCCAGATCGCCGAGAACCCTCGGCCAACGGCCGTTGCAAACGACCGAATTATCATCACCGTCCGAGTAGGACAATGTTACGTGGAAGCCCTACTCGACACAGGAGCCGCCGCGTCGTACATCAGCGACGAGACGGCCGAAATCTGCAAGCAAGCAGGATGGGAGATAGAAGATCACCAGCTATCCTCCTCCTTAGCCAATGGTCAAGAAATGAAAATCTACGCCAGCTATAGGGGGCAGGGACTGTTCAACGGCATGCGTAGAAAACACCGCTTCTACGTCATGCCAAATTTGGCCTATCCTATGCTAATTGGCATGGACCTATTACGCAGGCTTGGCCTGCAAGTCTGGCTAGGAGAGCAACGCGTGGACAGGAAAGACGCCCAGAACCAGCCGACAAGTCTACCTGTCCCGTGTACGATAAAAGCGCCAATTGGCCTGGCAGAGCTCACACCAGATGACCAGGAGCAGCTCGACCAATTCCTAAGGCGCGAGAAGAGAGCTTTCGAGGGGATACGAGGGCTCACCCCGCTAATCGAGCACGAGATCCGGCTCGAAGAAACGACGCCGATAAAACAACGGTACCGACCACGCAACCCGGCCATGCAGAAACTGATCGACGAGGAAGTCGAAAAAATGCTGACAGACGGGGTAATACAGCCATCTAGCAGCCCATGGAGTTCACCCATCGTCATGGTGAAGAAGAAGGACGGGAAATACCGTTTCTGCGTGGACTTCCGGAAATTAAACCAGGTCACGCGCAAAGATGCGTATCCGCTGCCGCACGTCAATGCGACACTCGACAAATTGCGGGGAGCAAGATACCTCTCCACAATAGACCTGAAGAACGGTTACTGGCAAGTTCCGTTATCACCGGAAAGCAGACCACTAACCGCTTTCACAGCACCAGGACGAGGACTAATGGAATTCGTCGTCATGCCATTTGGACTGCACTCGGCCCCGTCAACATTCCAGAGACTCCTGGACCGAGTGATTCCACCAGAAATGGCGCCGCACGCCTTCGCTTACCTAGACGACATCGTCATAGTTACGTCCACGTTCGAGGAACACCTACGGGTCCTGACCGAGGTTTTCCGGCGACTTCGGGCGGCGAAACTACGCCCGAATTGGGAAAAGTGCCACATGGCACGAAACAGTCTAAAATATCTTGGACACATCGTGGACAACGAAGGCCTGCGGACAGACCCGGAAAAAGTATCAGCCGTAGCGGAATTACCGCCGCCAGCCAACATCAAGGACCTGAGGAGATTTTTGGGCCTCCTATCCTGGTACAGACGCTTTGTACCGGACGTCTCAAAAGAGGCGGCCCCACTGACAACCCTCCTACGCAAAGACGTACGGTGGACGTGGGGCGAGAAACAACAACAGGCGTTCGACGAGCTAAAGAAGCGCCTCATCGATTCACCAGTCCTGGCGATGCCGGACTGGAATAAAACGTTCATCCTACAGACCGACGCGAGCACGGAAGGCCTGGGAACCGTGCTCACACAAGAAGACGACCAGGGCGAACGAGTCATCGCCTACGCCAGCCGGACCCTGAACAACGCCGAGAAAAACTACTCGGCCACCGAACTCGAATGTCTTGCAGTAAAATGGGGCATCTGGAAGATGCGCCACTACCTGGAGGGATACCATTTCATCGTGGTCACTGACCACCAATCTCTAAAATGGCTAGAGAAAATCGACAGCCCGTCAGGACGACTCGCAAGATGGGCATTAGAACTCGGCCAATGGGACTTCGAAATCCGCTACCGACGAGGTCCAGAGAACACGGTCGCCGACGCCCTGTCACGGCGACCGCAGCCAGTCTGCGGCATCCAGCAACCAGCACAAGGAAACTGGTACAACAGGAAGTACCAGGAAGTCGAAAACAACCCAGAGGACCACCCGGAGTACAGGATCGAAAACGGCATCCTGTACAGGAACATCCTACACACATTGGACTTCAACGAGATTGAACCGGACCAACAATGGAAGATCTGCGTACCGGAAGACCAGAAAACCAGGGTCCTGAGAGAGGCACACGATATCCCGACCGCCGGACACCTTGGCGTGGCCAAAACGCTTGCACGCCTGGCCCATTCATATTACTGGCCAGGGATGCTACGCGAAGCCACAAAATACGTCAGGGACTGTACAAGATGCCAGGAATACAAAGTAAACCAGCAGGCCACCCCAGGAAACATGTACGCAACCAACGTACAGCAGCCATGGGAAATGGTTTCCGCAGACCTCGTCGGGCCTCTCCCGAGGTCAAAGACCGGAAACACGACACTACTGGTAATCCAGGACCGGTTCACGAAGTGGATAGAACTCCGACCGCTGCGACGAGCGACCGGACCAGCCGTTGCAAAGGCTCTAAGAGAATTGGTCATCCTACGCCACGGAACACCGCGTGTCGTAACCACCGACAACGGCAAGCAGTTTGTCGGAAAAGAGTTCGAAAAAACTCTTACCGAAAGCGGCATTAAGCACCGGCGCACACCACCGTACGCGCCGCAGTGCAACCCCGTGGAGCGAGCCAACAGGGTAATAAAAACGATGATCAACCAGGACCTGGGAAAGACGCAAAAAGCGTGGGATGAACATCTCCCAGAAATCGCATTTGCGTACAACACGGCACGACACGACTCCACCGGATATACACCGGCATACCTCAACACCGGAAGAGAACTGACACCTCCAGGAAGCCTCCAACAGGAGAACCAGCGAAGGACAACCACCCCATGGGCAACACGTCTCAAAAATTTGAGAGACGCCCAGGAACTCGCCCGGACTCGACTCGCCCAGGAGTTTCAACGCCAGCAACGCCACTACAACCAACGGCGGCGCAACTGGCAGCCGAAAATCGGCGAACGCGTGTGGAAACGCACACATATTCTGTCCAGCAAAGCCGACGCGAGGAACGCGAAACTCTCGAAGAAATACGACGGGCCCTTCAGGGTCCACAAACGAGTCTCACCGGTAATTTTCGACCTAAGGGACCGCCAAGGAAAACGCGTGGACCATGTCCACGTCAGAGATCTAAAACCGGTGACCGGCACAAGGGACACGAAGCTGCGCAAAACCACTACGCAGCCAAGCGGTAGCGACGGGCCATCGCACAACGCCAGCGCGCAGCCGAACAACAGCAGCGAGCCAACGCGCAACCTCAACGCGCAGGGGCGCGACGTCACGGGCCCCCTCCCCGCCGGACATGGACCACCGGCTATAAAAGGCCAGCAGCAGCGGCAGAGAGCTCAGACTCGAGATGGCTGCAAGACAGCTGGAAGAGGAGATTTCGGCAGCTATACGCCGCCTAAACCTGCGAGAAAAAGCAGAACACAACCCGCTAACACTAACGCCACAGGAGTGGAAAAGCTTCATACGCCTAACGATGCCACGGAGTGCCTGGTGCGAGGCGCCAACCCGCAGAGCGACCAGACCGGCCCGGGTCCAGACACCGGCCAGGCGGCCGCCCGTCACCGGGCTAACACCGGCGAAACACAGGCCGCTTCCGCTGGCCCCGGGAGACCGGCCACCGGGAACATCGATGGCCGTCCGCAACACGGCCAAACGGCTCGCGGAAGCCGCTGGGCTGACGACCACCCCGGAGCTCGGAAACCCGCCGCCGGCAACCAGGGAACCGGCCAAGATGACGGCGGAAGCCGTGGCCGACGCAGCATGGGCCAGCCGCTGCCAGCGGGCAGCAACGATGCCGGACCTGACGCCGACCCTGGTCACCGCGTGTACAATAGACCAGCCAGGGACAAAGGAGGTGATAACGTACACCCTGGCAGACGGGACAGATGTCCAATTGTACACGGGAGTGAGGCGACACCGCCTCACGAAAAACGGCCGACGCTGGACCATTAACCTGGACCACGAAGGAAGGGTCATCCGGTGCGTGTACACGGAGGTAATTATCCTGGTCACCTTCATCTTTTGCGCGACCAGCCGATTACGCCTGGTCTCCCCGGAGGAGGAGGGGGGTGCGACGACAGCCGCGGATCGGCGTCGCGCATCGCGGGCCCCCACCGCGGCGGCACCCACACTCCCGAGTAATTAGACTATAAGTAGGACCGATCGGTGCGCGGATCGAGGAGTTGCCTCGGGGCCTCGGCCCCGAGGGGACCTCCTCGGAGGTCCGGACCGGAGCACCAGAGCTCTCGACGCCATGGCTGACCTGGCGAAGAGATCTCTGGCCAACGGGCCGTAGCATTGCACTACGCTACGACCTGGCAGCTCCCCTAGGTCCAGCGGCCGTAGGCGCCTAGCCTCGTCAGCCCCGTGGTTGACCCGGGGTGACCAAGCTAGTGCGCGTTCATAATCTCTGCTGGTGCTTCCGCGGGGATTCCGAACGCTAGCTTACTCGGCACCGCAATTTGCCTTTGGCAGCCGATTCCGTCCAGCTTTGTGGCGTTACCCAGGCTGGCCAGGATTGGTCGTCGACTCGTTCGCTGTTCGGTTCTACCTCGGCGTACGAAAAGACGAGCCGCGTGAGGCAAGCGGGCAGCAACTCCACCGCAGCGCGAAACACCGCAGCGCGATTAAATAAACACCGTCGGCCCAACCGGGCCAATCCCATCCCGACTCGACCTCTCTTGCGTTTGCGTACGTTTGCGTTTGTTTGCGTTCGCGCTCCGTTCAGCGCTTTCACTCCGCGCTCCGACACCGCGCCGTTAGTTTGTAAGACCGCGTAGCGATGGCTACGACCTGCACTAGAATTAAGACCGCGTACTTTCTGTGACGGACCGGGTTCCGACCGTAGTTCATAAGTCCTGTACATTAGGCTTAAGCTCGGCTCCACGCGTCTAACCACCAGACGACATTTTTGATTGTAGCTCCCGAGGCAGGAGAGCACCGCCCGACCAGCCGGCGAGGGCAGCCGCCGTTAGATGCCCCCTCTTTAATGAATAAATATTTATTTTTCTACTAACACCGACTCATTATTTACCGACCTGTTCCCATGCGAACCCTGGCACGGGGAAAACCGCCGCGGTGCGCAACGCCGTGCGCACCGAATCGACCGACCCCGTTACACTCTAGATGAAACGAGTGTGATTGCTACAGAGCACCGTGCAGTTGGAAAAGCAACTAAATATAACGATATAGAGCTTTTCTTTAACT
>NW_027478168.1:13345000-13350000 GCF_051020975.1 Osmia lignaria lignaria
CGCTCCGTTTAGCCAAAATAACGAACTTTAGGTGCGCTCCGAAATATTTCAAAGTCCCAGCGGCGTATTGCTTCGCCTCTTAGAACCGATTAGTCGAAAATTTTAACAATCATATTTTTGCATTCTGTACCGTGGATCCATCGTTAAACGCTATTAAACTAACGTCCGTGATGGTATAAATGCAGATTTTCGCTCCGTTTAGCCAAAATAACGAACTTTAGGTGCGCTCCGAAATATTTCAAAGTCCCAGCGGCGTATTGCTTCGCCTCTTAGAACCGATTAGTCGAAAATTTTAACAATCATATTTTTGCATTCTGTACCGTGGATCGATCGTTAAACGCTATTAAACTAGCGTCCGTGATGGTATAAATGCAGATTTTCGCTCCGTTTAGCCAAAATAAGGAACTTTAGGTGCGCTCCGAAATATTTCAAAGTCCCAGCGGCGTATTGCTTCGCCTCTTAGAACCGATTAGTCGAAAATTTTAACAATCATATTTTTGCATTCTGTACCGTGGATCCATCGTTAAACGCTATTGAACTAACGTCCGTGATGGTATAAATGCAGATTTTCGCTCCGTTTAGCCAAAATAACGAACTTTAGGTGCGCTCCGAAATATTTCAAAGTCCCAGCGGCGTATTGCTTCGCCTCTTAGAACCGATTAGTCGAAAATTTTAACAATCATATTTTTGCATTCTGTACCGTGGATCCATCGTTAAACGCTATTAAACTAACGTCCGTGATGGTATAAATGCAGATTTTCGCTCCGTTTAGCCAAAATAACGAACTTTAGGTGCGCTCCGAAATATTTCAAAGTCCCAGCGGCGTATTGCTTCGCCTCTTAGAACCGATTAGTCGAAAATTTTAACAATCATATTTTTGCATTCTGTACCGTGGATCCATCGTTAAACGCTATTAAACTAACGTCCGTGATGGTATAAATGCAGATTTTCGCTCCGTTTAGCCAAAATAACGAACTTTAGGTGCGCTCCGAAATATTTCAAAGTCCCAGCGGCGTATTGCTTCGCCTCTTAGAACCGATTAGTCGAAAATTTTAACAATCATATTTTTGCATTCTGTACCGTGGATCCATCGTTAAACGCTATTAAACTAACGTCCGTGATGGTATAAATGCAGATTTTCGCTCCGTTTAGCCAAAATAACGAACTTTAGGTGCGCTCCGAAATATTTCAAAGTCCCAGCGGCGTATTGCTTCGCCTCTTAGAACCGATTAGTCGAAAATTTTAACAATCATATTTTTGCATTTTGTACCGTGGATCGATCGTTAAACGCTATTAAACTAGCGTCCGTGATGGTATAAATGCAGATTTTCGCTCCGTTTAGCCAAAATAACGAACTTTAGGTGCGCTCCGAAATATTTCAAAGTCCCAGCGGCGTATTGCTTCGCCTCTTAGAACCGATTAGTCGAAAATTTTAACAATCATATTTTTGCATTCTGTACCGTGGATCCATCGTTAAACGCTATTGAACTAACGTCCGTGATGGTATAAATGCAGATTTTCGCTCCGTTTAGCCAAAATAACGAACTTTAGGTGCGCTCCGAAATATTTCAAAGTCCCAGCGGCGTATTGCTTCGCCTCTTAGAACCGATTAGTCGAAAATTTTAACAATCATATTTTTGCATTCTGTACCGTGGATCCATCGTTAAACGCTATTGAACTAACGTCCGTGATGGTATAAATGCAGATTTTCGCTCCGTTTAGCCAAAATAACGAACTTTAGGTGCGCTCCGAAATATTTCAAAGTCCCAGCGGCGTATTGCTTCGCCTCTTAGAACCGATTAGTCGAAAATTTTAACAATCATATTTTTGCATTCTGTACCGTGGATCCATCGTTAAACGCTATTAAACTAACGTCCGTGATGGTATAAATGCAGATTTTCGCTCCGTTTAGCCAAAATAACGAACTTTAGGTGCGCTCCGAAATATTTCAAAGTCCCAGCGGCGTATTGCTTCGCCTCTTAGAACCGATTAGTCGAAAATTTTAACAATCATATTTTTGCATTCTGTACCGTGGATCCATCGTTAAACGCGATTAAACTAACGTCCGCGATGGTATAAATGCAGATTTTCGCTCCGTTTAGCCAAAATAACGAACTTTAGGTGCGCTCCGAAATATTTCAAAGTCCCAGCGGCGTATTGCTTCGCCTCTTAGAACCGATTAGTCGAAAATTTTAACAATCATATTTTTGCATTCTGTACCGTGGATCCATCGTTAAACGCTATTAAACTAACGTCCGTGATGGTATAAATGCAGATTTTCGCTCCGTTTAGCCAAAATAACGAACTTTAGGTGCGCTCCGAAATATTTCAAAGTCCCAGCGGCGTATTGCTTCGCCTCTTAGAACCGATTAGTCGAAAATTTTAACAATCATATTTTTGCATTCTGTACCGTGGATCCATCGTTAAACGCTATTAAACTAACGTCCGTGATGGTATAAATGCAGATTTTCGCTCCGTTTAGCCAAAATAACGAACTTTAGGTGCGCTCCGAAATATTTCAAAGTCCCAGCGGCGTATTGCTTCGCCTCTTAGAACCGATTAGTCGAAAATTTTAACAATCATATTTTTGCATTCTGTACCGTGGATCCATCGTTAAACGCTATTAAACTAGCGTCCGTGATGGTATAAATGCAGATTTTCGCTCCGTTTAGCCAAAATAACGAACTTTAGGTGCGCTCCGAAATATTTCAAAGTCCCAGCGGCGTATTGCTTCGCCTCTTAGAACCGATTAGTCGAAAATTTTAACAATCATATTTTTGCATTCTGTACCGTGGATCCATCGTTAAACGCTATTGAACTAACGTCCGTGATGGTATAAATGCAGATTTTCGCTCCGTTTAGCCAAAATAACGAACTTTAGGTGCGCTCCGAAATATTTCAAAGTCCCAGCGGCGTATTGCTTCGCCTCTTAGAACCGATTAGTCGAAAATTTTAACAATCATATTTTTGCATTCTGTACCGTGGATCCATCGTTAAACGCTATTAAACTAACGTCCGTGATGGTATAAATGCAGATTTTCGCTCCGTTTAGCCAAAATAACGAACTTTAGGTGCGCTCCGAAATATTTCAAAGTCCCAGCGGCGTATTGCTTCGCCTCTTAGAACCGATTAGTCGAAAATTTTAACAATCATATTTTTGCATTCTGTACCGTGGATCCATCGTTAAACGCTATTAAACTAACGTCCGTGATGGTATAAATGCAGATTTTCGCTCCGTTTAGCCAAAATAACGAACTTTAGGTGCGCTCCGAAATATTTCAAAGTCCCAGCGGCGTATTGCTTCGCCTCTTAGAACCGATTAGTCGAAAATTTTAACAATCATATTTTTGCATTCTGTACCGTGGATCGATCGTTAAACGCTATTGAACTAACGTCCGTGATGGTATAAATGCAGATTTTCGCTCCGTTTAGCCAAAATAAAGAACTTTAGGTGCGCTCCGAAATATTTCAAAGTCCCAGCGGCGTATTGCTTCGCCTCTTAGAACCGATTAGTCGAAAATTTTAACAATCATATTTTTGCATTCTGTACCGTGGATCCATCGTTAAACGCTATTAAACTAACGTCCGTGATGGTATAAATGCAGATTTTCGCTCCGTTTTGCCAAAATAACGAACTTTAGGTGCGCTCCGAAATATTTCAAAGTCCCAGAGGCGTATTGCTTCGCCTCTTAGAACCGTTTAGTCGAAAATTTTAACAATCATATTTTTGCATTCTGTACCGTGGATCCATCGTTAAACGCTATTGAACTAACGTCCGTGATGGTATAAATGCAGATTTTCGCTCCGTTTAGCCAAAATAACGAACTTTAGGTGCGCTCCGAAATATTTCAAAGTCCCAGCGGCGTATTGCTTCGCCTCTTAGAACCGATTAGTCGAAAATTTTAACAATCATATTTTTGCATTCTGTACCGTGGATCCATCGTTAAACGCTATTAAACTAACGTCCGTGATGGTATAAATGCAGATTTTCGCTCCGTTTAGCCAAAATAACGAACTTTAGGTGCGCTCCGAAATATTTCAAAGTCCCAGCGGCGTATTGCTTCGCCTCTTAGAACCGATTAGTCGAAAATTTTAACAATCATATTTTTGCATTCTGTACCGTGGATCCATCGTTAAACGCTATTAAACTAACGTCCGTGATGGTATAAATGCAGATTTTCGCTCCGTTTAGCCAAAATAACGAACTTTACGTGCGCTCCGAAATATTTCAAAGTCCCAGCGGCGTATTGCTTCGCCTCTTAGAACCGATTAGTCGAAAATTTTAACAATCATATTTTTGCATTCTGTACCGTGGATCCATCGTTAAACGCTATTGAACTAACGTCCGTTATGGTATAAATGCAGATTTTCGCTCCGTTTAGCCAAAATAACGAACTTTAGGTGCGCTCCGAAATATTTCAAAGTCCCAGCGGCGTATTGCTTCGCCTCTTAGAACCGATTAGTCGAAAATTTTAACAATCATATTTTTGCATTCTGTACCGTGGATCCATCGTTAAACGCTATTAAACTAACGTCCGTGATGGTATAAATGCAGATTTTCGCTCCGTTTAGCCAAAATAACGAACTTTAGGTGCGCTCCGAAATATTTCAAAGTCCCAGCGGCGTATTGCTTCGCCTCTTAGAACCGATTAGTCGAAAATTTTAACAATCATATTTTTGCATTCTGTACCGTGGATCCATCGTTAAACGCTATTAAACTAACGTCCGTGATGGTATAAATGCAGATTTTCGCTCCGTTTAGCCAAAATAACGAACTTTAGGTGCGCTCCGAAATATTTCAAAGTCCCAGCGGCGTATTGCTTCGCCTCTTAGAACCGATTAGTCGAAAATTTTAACAATCATATTTTTGCATTCTGTACCGTGGATCCATCGTTAAACGCTATTAAACTAACGTCCGTGATGGTATAAATGCAGATTTTCGCTCCGTTTAGCCAAAATAACGAACTTTAGGTGCGCTCCGAAATATTTCAAAGTCCCAG
>NW_027478168.1:13355000-13367500 GCF_051020975.1 Osmia lignaria lignaria
AATCCATATCCTTATATTGCGCCTGAATTCTATCCACAATGATTCTTTCAAAAACTTTGCTAATTACAGGAAGTAATGCTATAGGCCTGTATGAGTTCACAGACATTTTGTCCGCCTGATCATTTTTCGGTATTACAATTAACTTCGCAGTTTTCCACTCATCTGGAAAATTGCACTCTCTAAGACATTTATTATACAATATATACAGCACTTCTTTACTATTATCCCAAAGAGCTTTTATAATTTCCGGCCCGAAGCCATCCGATCCAGGAGCCTTTTTATCTTTTAGTTTTCTCAAAGCTCCGACTATTTCCATGTGGCTGATGTCTGGTTCTACGTTACAATTCTGGTATTGTTTATTCATCTGTCTTATTTGCTTATGTACAAGTGATTCGTTTGTAGCATTATCTTCGGGCGCAAATTTCTTTAGCAGCGTTTCGACTGACTCCTTCCATGTTTTGGTCACCTCTCCAGAAGGTAGCATCATCATACCAATATTACACCTCATTTGAGTTTTATCTCGAGCAATCTTATGTAATAGGCCCCAGGGATTTTCATTCCCTTCTGTTTTAACGAAGTTTTTCCACGAGTTGCTCTTCTGATTTCTAATCTCTTTAACATATTTGTTTCTAGCTTCCTTGTATTCATCTGAGAGTCGTTGCAGGCTATCTGAGAGGCCCAATCTACGAGCTCTAGAGAGCTGCCTACCTTTATTTCGAGCGCACTTTCTAAGTTTATTTAGTTCCTCGGTCCACCAGGGAACCGCTTTATTACTGTTCTTCCTGATCGGTATTGACTCCTTACAAACCTCCGTTAATATCTTATTTAAGTTTTTTATAAGTTCCTTTATGCTCCATTTATAGGCACTGTTAATATAATCACTATTTAACTTTTGGCTTATTAGTTGCGAAAATTTGTCCCAATTTGCTGCCTTCATGTTAAAGGCTGCACTTGCAATATGCAATCGCTCCACTCTATCTTGGAATTTCATCTTAAAGGTAATCAAATTATGATCACTTATTGACATCTCTTGTACCTCCCAAGCGGTGACTAGATTTGCCATAGCTTCACTAACCAGTGTAACGTCAATGTTGGATGCATGTCTTGAATTCGAGAAAGTTGTGAGGCTACTAGGTCTGTTTAGAATCTTAAAGTTATTACTTAATATGAATTCTTCCAGAATTCTTCCTCTTTCGTTTGTTTCATTCGAATACCAGGCCAAGGACCTGGCGTTGGCATCCATGCAGATTATCACCCTGGTCGGATCCACTGTTGACAAAACTTTGTCCAGTTCAGATATAAATCCTTCCATCGGCAGTGAGAATTGACAATACAAATTAATTACATAAAATTGATGATACTTTGTTTGAACATGAAAACACATAATGTGTTCCGTATCATATTTCGAAATTTGGAATACCTCTATGTTCTCTGTACATACCGCTGCTCCTACCCAAGGGTAAGTAGCTTTGGGTGTTAAAACGTCAAGAGACGCAGATTTAAATCCTTTAACATGGTTCTTATACGCATATGGCTCTTGCATACAGAGAATATCAAGTTTCCCCGCACTTATGATTTGCCTCAAATCAGCAGTCGCTGCCATAGATCTCTGTAAGTTGATTTGACCGATCTTTAGGTCCAGTTTATTCTATTTCTATATAGATCAATTTGCCGCTGCAGCTCAGGGCAAAGTTTGTTTGTAACACTATGGTTTGTGTCCTTTCTTTTCGTGCGGATACAATTTATACACTGCGGCTTATCCTTTCTAGGACAATCCTTCCTTTCGTGTTCGGTATTGCCACAATTTTCACAGCATTGCTGTTTTGCCTGACAAAATTTTGCTATATGCCCATATCCTTGACATTTATAGCAACGCATAACGTTTAGATATTCCTTTAGCTTATATATCCTCCAGAACATATACACTTTCCTTGACAACATCAGTGCGCTATACTCCTTAGCTGGTAGTTGGACTATCCAATTTACTCTACTCTCATTTTTAGTTTTAAAACAATGACGAAAGTCTATACTCCTTTTCAATTTTTCAGCATACTCGTCGTCTCTAACTTCCAGATTCTTGAAAATCAGATCTTCTTTCAACTCGTCTGCTTTATACTCCTTTTCAACGTCATATATAATTATACTGGGATTAATTTTCTTAGGCTCTGCAGTTTTTAAACCAACTTCCTTAAATTTCGAATTTTTTATAATTTCAATATCACGTTTGTCTTTAACCTCAACCACAACGCCTTTATTTCTCAATTGCCTTACTTGTTTAATTCTTATTTGAGATCTGTTTTTCTTTAGAACTTCTGTTACTTTAGCTTTAATTTCATCATTAGATCTAGGGTCATTTTCATTTTCAGGTTTAATTATCAATACTTCATGCTTCTCTTTTACTGTTTCAGGTTTCAGATGTGCGCCAGCAGGAGCTACTCCGCCAGCTGCCACCTGAGCGTAAGTATTTACTGGCTTGGTACAATGTAATTCCCGTGTGGCTGATAACCTTTCAACTTTCATTATTTCTGCTAGGAGCGCTGCTTCCAAGGACGCCCATTTATCCAAAATGATTTTAACTGCAGCCTTGGTCACTTTATTTGCTTCATTGAACAGAAAAGCCTCCAGTTCCTTCCTCTCGGCCCTTACATTTTCCAGTGACAACCTTTCGGGCTCAACAGTAAGATCAGAATCCTGCTCTTTATCTTTTACCACTTTTCTTCTTTTAACACTTCCACCGGTCTCTTTAATGTCGGAATCCGCAGATCTCACAGAGGAGACAGAGCTAGTTCTACTCAATGATACACACAAAATTCCTTTTTTCCTACTTCTACACTCCTCCTCCACGTCCATCATAGAAAGTTTAGTTTGTTTAGGGTTTATTTGATCACAACTCATAACTGGTCCCACGAGTACGGTGGAAAGGATGTCGACCCGAGCAGAGCCACCATTACCCGAGCAAGGCATAATACTACCGGAGGTCGCCAGGTATCCGGAGTGTGGCAGCTCATGGCTGATGCGCCCACCAGCCACGCACCAGTGCAAGACTGATACGCACCCTCTTCGTCGCGCCATAACTTGGGGTTAGGGATTTTTTTATAGAGGTTGTCATCCTCGCGGTCCAGCCGGTTAAGGCGAGACCCCCGTTCCTGTGAAACATGACCACAGGCTTACGGTATACTACGAGCTCGGGCACCCCGGGGTCGCTAAAACCCGTACTGCGGCCGGTTTCAAGCAAACCGCAGCCCCTGGGGGGAGTAGATAGGGACAGTTTAGTGTAGATCCGGCCGTCCGAGGACGGACACGGATATGCCACCTCACCCGAGCGGGTATATGCAACTATACTTCTATCTACTTCCCGCTGGCCACTACCAAGTGAACGGGCCCGGAAAAATCCTCGAGCGTCGCAGGGCCGTTTCTGCGAGCGAATCCTTTGGTCACGGTTCCGACCGGAGTCGGAAGCCGCGTCCACGGGGACCACGGGGAGGCGGATTCGCTGTGTACACGCCTGCACACACGCCGAGACCCTGTTAGGGCGACAGGAATGGGGGATAAGGTGGGCTGTATGGAATTGGGAAGGGTGGGTAGGTACATACATTCATAGACACATTCATAGCTCACATAAATACATACGTACATGTACACACATATACTTTTACCTTGCCTGGCTCAGCTTGGCGTCTCTTTTACTGCTTGTGCTGTATTGGAATAGATAAATAAATAGATAGGTAGATGAATAAATAAATAAATAGGTACGTATTATATAACTACCGCGGTTCCTGACTGCACGTTATCGGGGAATCCTTTAATAAATAGGGTTTCGGCGCAGTAATCGGCGAGTAGGGAGAAGGCCTCTGGTGACGACACAAGATGATGTGCCGCCTCCGGCCAACTCCACTGATCGGGGGGTACTATATCGCGTAGGGCCTCTCTTTGTGGGTTGAACACTGGGCACTCCAGAAGGAAGTGCCCTACTGAGTCTACGTCGGCACCACAGGAACAGCACTCGTCCTCGACAACACAGTACCTGAAGAGGCGATACCGGAAGTTTCCATGGCCTGTGAGTACCTGCGTGCTGTAATGGTCCGGTCTAATCCAATTTGCTGCTATTCGTTTGCGGATACTCCTAAAGAAGTTGTACGTGGTGCGCCCCTTGTGGGAGGAATCCCACCTGGATTGCCACACGTTACAGACCGCGTTAGCTACTCGTTCCTTTTCGTCATCCAAGCCCGCTGGAATCAGTACTTGCCCTATTTTCGCGTCTTTCCCTCTTCGGAGGTCGAAGAGGGCCCTATACTTTTCTAGCAGGATGTCGACAGGGACCGCGCCCGCTACCACGCACAGGCTCTCCCACGACGACATGCGGTACGCCGCAGTCGCCGAGATGAGAGCTCGGCGCTGTGAGGAGCGAAGCACTTTCAACTCCCTCTCCGAGCACAGATCAGCCCAGCCGGCGGCGGCATATGTCACCACCGGGATGAACACTCCACTGTAGATCGCGGAGAGGGCGCCGAAACGGAGCCCCCATTGGCATCTCGCTAGCCTACCAAGTTTCTGGAAGAGAGGTCCCATTTTGTCGCTCAGGTATCGACAGTGGGTACGCACACCCATACCGCTGTCGAAGTGTACTCCTAAATACCGCACAGCGGTTTTGAATTTAATATTCACATTTCCTACTTTTATATTCGGGGGTCTACTGGCCAGGTCCGTCTTGGACGGGCGGACGGCTTTCCTTTTCCTATCTGGGCGATCTCCTCCCCGTCTGCCTATCGGGGCCCTCTTGATCCAGCCGCTCCTGAGCACGATTGCCTCAGTTTTGCGGGCCGAAATCTCGAGTTTGGCCGAAGAACACCACTCTAAAATGATGTCCACGACGCGCTGACCTATCGTCTCTAGTTCTCGTCTACTGTCTCCGCATACGACGACGAGAAGGTCGTCGGCGTAGGCGATTACAGTGAAGCCCAGTGACTCTAGTAGCGCGATGAGTCCATCGAACATGAGGTTCCAGCAGTCCGGGCCGAGAACGGAGCCCTGTGGGCACCCTCTCGTGGCCTGCTTGGATACCTTTCCTGAAGCAACTTTGATGAGAACCTTACGATCACTGAAATAGCTCCGCATTACCTTGAAGACGTTTTGCGGGCAGCCTTTCTCCTTCAGCATTTTCAAGACCAGCGGCCACCAGACGTTGTCGAAGGCACCCGAGATGTCGAAGAGCAGCGCCGTCACGTATCGATGCTGGGAGGCATCGACAGCGCGACGCAGCTCCACGATTGCGTCTTCCGTCGACTTTCCGGGGGTGAACCCGAACTGTCGGCCGGAGATCCTTCCCGGCGCCAACGACGTCTGGTGTAGCCGCTTCTTCAGAAGCTTCTCGAAGAGCTTTCCTACGACGGAGAGGAGACAGATAGGCCTATACGATTTTGGGTCCCTTTCGTCCTTGTCCTCCCCCTTCAGGAGGATTCGGAGGGAGCCCTCTTTCCATGCTAGCGGAAAAACACCCCATCGAAGACATCCGTTGTAGAGTCGCACTATTTGTTCGGGGATGGTATTTACCGCAACCTTGAGTGCACGGACCTCGATGAGGTCCGGCCCTGGTGCCTTGTTGTTCTTGAACGTCCTTGCGGCTGCTACAACCTCTTCCTCCGAGAAGGGTGGGGTGTCCTCCGTGTCCGGTGCGCGTTTTACGCCTTCCCTAACGTCGCGTTGCGCGGGTGTGTCCTGTTCTTCGCAGTCGTTTGGAACGTGTGCGTCTAGCAACAATCTCGCAGTTTCTTGCAGGCTTGTGGTGTGTTCGTTTCCGCGTTGTAGGGTGCTCAGCACCCCTTCGACGTGCATCTTCTTAGCCTGCAGTTTGTAGACCGTTCCCCACGGTTGATTGTTACCGTTGGCTGTCACGAATTTGTGCCAGCTTTCCCGCTTCGTACGTTTCACGCTCTTGTTATACCTTCGTAAAGTATCGCGGTACTCTTTCTGCTTCCGATTTCGGATTGGTTCGTCCAGTTCCTGCTGGAAGGCACGTCGCAGCCTGTATACATTCTTTTTGAGCCGTGTTAGCTCCTTTGTCCACCACGGGTTGGATTTCCTAAAGATGCGCTTCCTTGGCATTGACGCGCTGCAGGAGTCACTGATGACTCCCGTGAGCGCCGCCGCCATATTTTCGACGTCTTCCGCGGACTCAAGCTGCAGGTGTTCTAGCCTCGATCCAGCGAGGTCGGCCAGTTTTCCGGCGTACAGCTCCCAGTCAGCTCGACGAGTGTCGAACCGAGTGTTTGCAGTACACCGTTCAACCGCGGTGGCTTTCGACACCCTCAGCCCGATGTCCACGGCATTGTGATCGCTGTTCGCCCAGTCGCACCTGACTCTCCAGCTTCTGATGAAGTGTAGCATGGACGGCGACGCCAGGGTGACATCGATGAACGACGAGCCCCTGGGCGTCCAATAGGTCGGTGGCTGCGAAGAGTCGTTCACAACTTCCATGCTAAATGCCCGGATGAGCCCCTCGAACAGGGCGCCTCTATCGTCGGTGCTCTGGGGACCCCAGAGTGACGACCGTGCATTAGCGTCTAACGAAACTAACAGTCTCTCTCCCCTTAGTGAGCGAGTAGATAGGGACAGATGTCTTTCGTGATTTTACGTGCGGTTACTACCTTTACGGTTCCACCACACGGCCCCCATGGGCGTGGAATTGGGATGCGCCCAATCAGCGCGTCCCCGCCAAGGCGGTGGACTACCAGATCGGCACCAGGTAATCACGGGACCTGGTACCAGACCTCTGGTGGGGCCGAGTGACTTTCCAACACTCTACCAGCTATGCAGGCTGGTTCCCGAGCTGAGGGTACGCAGCTCACCCGCCGAAGGCCTGAGTAGAGGTCGAGACACACCACCAGGCCCTCTTGCCAGCACGCGGCCTAACCACTGCCCCCGCGATGGTCCTTCCCACGACCGGGGTCAGGGTAGTAACCCTGAGGGCGCCCCGGTCCCCGCGGTACCAGTCACGACCACTGGTGAGATCGGCGTGGCCGAAGCCACTCCCATGTATGAAGGCCCCGCAGCCTCCGGCACTGGTCAGCCAGCGATTCGGGTGCGTGGGGACGCCAATCCCCAAAGGGCACGAAGCAGGAATCGATCGACAGGTCTTTCAGCCTGCTCGTGTCCCCCCTGCGCCATCCTCACGACACCCACACATTCACGCTAAACATACATTCTTCTTCTTCTTTCAAACACCTCTCTCGCATACGTACAAAACCGTTCATACTTTTCCTTGCATACTAGCACACCACTCACATCCACACTACCATCCTCTCTCCTTACCACACCACATTCACTCAGGTCCCGGAGATCCTCATACATTGAACATTCGGCCAACACATGCATCCAATCCTCCCGCTCAGCTCCACATAGACACCGCTCACTCACACTCAGACCACGCTTATACAAAAATGCATTCATACTCCCATGCCCAGTCAACAAGAAACATGCATACACATTCGGCTCAAACTGCACACACCTCTCCGCAAACCTAACATTCGTAATATACTCATACGTAACACGCCCTTTCTCGCTTTCGTCCCATCTTCTCTGCCAACGATCATACGCTCTCTCATCTACCATTTTCACACAGTCATCCACCGCTCTTCCATCCAAGTCGTTCGAAGCAACGATTTCATTCACACCTACGCTACTGCCACTCCTTAGTCTATAACACACACCCCTCCTTACACACTCCAGGTCCCAAGGCAAGGTGCCCATCAACACTTGCATACTTTCCGTCGAAACGGTTCTACATACATTCAAGCATGCGTACAATACCACACGCTGACATCTATTCATCAAATCTCTCGCATATTCATATTGCATCACTTCATACCACACACTCGCACCGTACATAACACACGCAACAAACAGTCCCTTGTATACAAGTCTCACCGCTCTCTTCCTCATACCCCATTCACTCTTCAACACTCTCCTCATCGCACCTACAACATTCATTACCTTAACCCTCAAGTACTCCAAATGCACTTTAAAGTGCATTCTCTCACTCATCCAAATTCCTAAATACTTCACACTCACCACATACTTAATTGGTTTCCCATTCATACGCACAATCGGACGTCTACTCGCAGCCATACTACCTTTCAAAAGCATTGCCACAGTTTTACCCTCGGACACACTAACACCCACTTCCGCACCCCACTCACACACTATTGCCATCCACTCTGCTCCCTTTCGTTCAACTTCCATTCGGTTCTGTCCCTCCACAATCAACGTCAGGTCGTCCGCAAAGGCAACACACTTGCACCCGCATTCTCGCAGGCGCCGCAGGAGTTTGTCCATCCTCCCGATCCAGAGAAATGGACCGGAAGTGGACCCCTGCGGACACCCTCGCTCAACATCCTTCCACACAACGTCATTCGCACTACACATACACGCTACCCTCCTCTGGAAGTAACTCTTCCAGAGGGGCATCTCTTCACAACCTGTCTCATTCAACCATTCAATCACACTACTCCACTCTAGATTGTCAAACGCTCCTTTAAAATCCACAAACACTCCAAGCACATACTTATACTCACTCTCTTCCACATACCCTCTCATTCTTAGCCAAGCACTCTCCGTCGAACGGCCCCTGCGAAAGCCGTGCTGTGCATCATCCATACTATCACACACTCTCTTTTCATGCCTTTTCATCATCATTCGTTCCAAGGTTTTCCCTAGCACAGACAACAAGCTAATCGGTCTATATGACGCAGGGTCCGAACGCGGTTTCTCCGGGGACTTCAGGAGAACTACCACACACGCTTTCTTCCACTCGTTCGGAAAGTATCCGGATTTCAAGCACTCATTATACAATCTCAACAGATATCCCGGAATTGCATACCAAATCATTCGTAACATTCTCACCGTTATTCCATCCATGCCAGGTGCCTTACCCAGTTTCGCTGCCATTACTGCCTCATTCACTTCATCCCATTCAAACTCCTCTATCTCATCCGTCCTCTCACCCACAATACTTACTCCTCCTGACATACTCGCAGCTGGGAAGAATCGCTCCAACAGCACTTCTGCACATTCTCTCCACGTGGAGTAATTCACTCCATCAACATTCAGCGAACTCATTCTCTCCCGCCCAGTCTTACCTCTACACACCCTGTACACAGGGCCCCATGGATCCAGGTTTGACGATACACTCACGAACTGTCGCCAGTCCTCCTCTTTCGCTCTCAGCATCTCCCGCTTGTACTCACTCATCAAACTTTTATACCTACTTAGTCGCGCATCCACATCCTCGCTTCTTCTCTTTCTAGCTCTCTGCCATAACTTCCTACTCCTTCGCACTTTAGCCCTCAACTTCCTCAAATCATCCGTCCACCACGCTATCTTCCTGTCATTGACTCTTTTCTTCTCTTTCATCCTCTTATCATTCACGCTCTGGATCCATTGCACCATACACTCAAGCATCCTATCCACGTTTGTCCCATTCCACACATCCTGATCACACGTCGACGCATACTCCATTAAATCATTCTTGTATCCTTCCCAGTCCACGTCCTTGCACACCCATCGCTTGCACACACTTGAGACATTCTGCTGTCGCTCATCGCACATCATCCTAATTAATATCACATTGTGATCACTTATTCCCCAGTCTCCCTTCACTTCCCATTCAAAACGGCACCTGGCTGACAATTCATTCACCAGAGTGACATCAATGTCACTCTGTCCTCTCACTCCCGAGAAAGTATAATACTCACTCGGCTCATTCAACACAATCATGCCATTCGCTAACACCCATTCTTCCAAAGTCCTTCCACGCATCTCATTCTCCCTACTGCGTCCCCCGCCCTTACTATACCATAAAGGCGAGGTCGCATTCGCATCCATCCCAAACAACACACGCTTTCCCCTCACATGCTCTTTCACTCTCTCCATGTACGTCAGGTACGGGACAATGTCATGGCCATACCTGCAGTACACTGATACTACATACAGCTCCCCAAAGTCCCCTTTGATCCACACACATACACCATATTCGTTTGTGCATTCACTCACACACATCGCTTCCACGTTCACGTCACGAATAACAACTGCAGCCTTGGCAGGGTTACTCTCACAAACATACACACGCCACGCGCTCGGTAAACCTTTCACACACCCATGCGACACATACAGCTCTTGCAAAAGAGCAACACTCACATACTGTTCATTCATAACATTACCCAGATCACACAACACACCATACGCTCTCTGACAGTTACACTGCAATATCCTTAGATTCTCACCAGTCATCGCTAATTCTCGCTTTCTCTCTTTCCAGCATTCTCACATAATCCGGGCATTCGCAGGACAAAACCGAATGGTTGGCATCTCTGCCTTTCATCTTACAGTTCCGACACACACATGCACTTCTACACTTATCCTTCAGATGTCCACTCTCTCCACACTTCTCACACAATCTCTCTTTCACACTACATTCACGCATCATATGTCCGAAGGCAAAACACTTATAGCAACGCATAACATTCACAAACTCTCTCACTTTACACGCTTTCCACTTAACATACACTCGTTCTTCACTCATCAACACATCACGCATCCTTTTCGACACCTCCACAATCACATTACCCACATCCGCACCTTTCTTGCTCGCTCTACTCACAATACGCGCCCGTTCTTTAAATTCCATCTCAACCACTCCAGCAAATTTTAAATTCTTCACATACAATTCACTCATAAACTCGTCATTCGTCATATCATTCGCAACATCAAACACAATCAATTTCGGACCCACTCTCTTAGGCATCTCAACCTTGAGACCTAGCTCAGCAAACTTTCTGCATTCCCTCAGCATTTCCATTTCCCTTGCACTCGCCGCTTCGATCGCCACTCCTCCGCTCCTAGTCTTTCGCACAGCTTTCACTCTCACATTCAGACTTCCGCTCACACCACGCATCACCTTCTCTTTCACCTGCTCACTCGTCATCTTCTCATTCTCATCCATTGCCTTCACAACTACCGCAAAGGACTTCACCTTTGCTTTCTCACCCACACTATCACTCGTCACACGATCAGACACACCAGTTACATTCTTTCCAACAACACTCGCAAAACTTCTCGACTCAGGCACACAGACATGCTCATCCAAATTCCTCCTGCACTCTTCCAGACCACCAGACAATCTCTCATTCTTCCCAATCATCCTCATCACACATTCCTCATACTCACTCGCACAACCCAAAACAAACTCACTCACTACCTTGGACACACGGTTGGCTTCAGTAAAAAGAAACTTACGCAATTTCTCGCCAACCTTCCGCATTGCCCGCAGCTCCAAAAACTCCTCCTCTTCCGACGCATTATCATCGTCCGTTTCGTCCCGCTTCCTTCTTTTCTGCGGGCTCAGACTCCTCGAGCCCCACTTCCTGCCCTTCTCAATCAGCCCTCTACCACGCGAGCTGCTCGGCGCCCCACTACCACCACTTCCACCAGCACCACCACATACTTTTTCCCCCCCGATATCCCCGAGTTTAACAAATTTTTCCATGAGGTTCCCACGAGCTGGGACGAACATCGGTCACTCCCCGGGTGACGCCCTTCCCGAGGAGAAGGCTCTTACGCTCAAGAGGTCGCCAGGTGTCTTGAGGAGGCCGCTGGGAACTGGTGCACCCACCAGCCACCCCTGGCGCTAACTCCAGGAGTGCCTCTTCGCCGCGCACCGCAGCTTGAGGCTAGGGATTTTTTATAGAGGTTGTCATCCTCGCGGACCGGCCAATGAAGGCAAGCCCCCCGTTCCAGTGAAACATGACCACTGGTTTACGGTATATTGTGACGCCACTGCCACCTTTTCACCACTCCGACCCGGGCCTTACCGGCTAGGGAGGCCCTACCAGGATCCGAAGATCCCGCCGGCATCGCCCCGGGTCATCTGCGAGGCTACTTCGACAGCAGCGAGCGCCCCCCTTTCAGTCGCCTCTTACGACAGGCAGAGGTTACCGTGGCTGTATTCTAGCCCCCAGCCACAGGGGAAAGAGTAGATAGGGACAGAAGGGAATCTCGTTAATCCATTCATGCGCGTCACTAATTAGATGACGAGGCATTTGGCTACCTTAAGAGAGTCATAGTTACTCCCGCCGTTTACCCGCGCTTTTTTGAATTTCTTCACGTTGACATTCAGAGCACTGGGCAGAAATCACATTGCGTCATCACCCGTGAGGGCCATCGCAATGCTTTGTTTTAATTAGACAGTCGGATTCCCCTAGTCCGTGCCAGTTCTGAGCTAAGCGTTGAATGGCGGCCGAAGAAGCGACCACGACGGCGTTAACCGCCACGGAAGCCTCGCAGCAAGGAAGATCCGCGGGAGGCCAAGGCACGGGACCGAGCTCGGATCCCGGGACGCGACCGAAGTCGCCAACCGTTCACCTCGCCCAGGCCCGGCACGTCAGCCAGACCCGCTTCCCGACCAAGCCCGACACGCCCCGCTCCTCAGAGCCAATCCTTATTCCGAA
>NW_027478168.1:13370000-13372500 GCF_051020975.1 Osmia lignaria lignaria
TGAATCAACCTTTCGCATATTCAATTTTTCCTCCTCTCTCGTTTCAAAATGTTTGTATTTATCGTTCGATGAAACGAGCACAAGAGGGAAAAAAAAGTTGAGACACGACGTTCCCATAATTTTCGTGTTATTTCCTTTTTGCTTCAAACATTTTGCGGACTGCAGCTTCGTCGTATTGCTTTTATCAATTTTTAACAATTTCAAAGCGAAGACAACTCGCAAGACGATCCATTTCGTCTCGGTTCAATTTTAACGTCCGTCCGTATTATTTTTTGTTCCACAAGAGATTTCGAATAGGTTTCTTTATTTATCATCCCTTCTTTTCGAGCGCCACGGAAGCAAGAGGAAAAGCAAGAGCGAGAGAACATTTCGCGTATACTTCATTTAACAATTTTAACCAACACGCGATGTACTCCACACACCTCTTAGATTTAACAACTGCTTTTCTCTTCTTCTCCCCTTAGCGCAAGGGTAAACCCCATTTGTTTCTTCTTTGGAACGCAACAAAACTTTCGAGGACTGGACGACCGAGCGATGGTCGCGCGGTCTTCGCTTATCTTTAACAAACGAAGTAGTCCGTATGTATTCTAAATGTTGAAGCCTCCTAGAGCTTTAAGCCATGCGAGACATTGAAATGCTGTTTTAACGGGAGCATGCATAATTGCTGCAAACATACTTTTATCACAAGTTCTAGCCACGCCACGGAGGCTTCGAAGTTCCTTCACCATTCGCTTTCCTCTCTTTTGTTACACAGTTTCAGACTACGATCAGGGGTACCGAAACGCTGTATTGATTGTAAACAACCATTTTTATCTTGGAGCGGAGCGTTCCTTTACTCGTTAGATTTGTCTTGTCGCGTGTGTATTCGCTTTTTCGACGCTTTTTAACCATTTAACTTGTTTAGCGAAGCTAAACGCACAGACAGACAAAAAAAAAGGAACAGCATCGCGCGTCAAACAGCGACGACCCATCTGAAGCGATCTTTCATTTATACACCGTTTGTAAACAGAGAGATGTATAAAGCGCGGGGAATCATTCGAAACCCTGGGGCTATTCGAGCTTGCATTTCAGCAAATTATCATCTCAAACATTTCACTCGTTTGCTTTTTCTAAATTTATAGGAGAGCTTCTTTCGTTTATTTTTGACACACCTTTCGTAAATATCGTTTCTGGCAACGTCGGGAGCGTGGATTTCTACAAGTGAACAATCGCGCCGATCCGATAACTTCCAGCAGGATGGAGAATCTTTATAGATTATCTTCCGAGAACTCGGTGCTTTCACGGGCGGTCGTTTATAAATTTTAACGAACGACTCGCGCGCCGTGACGCACTTGCGCTAGTTCGAAGAGATATTTCGAAATTTGTTTCTCTCCTTTAACGGCCTGCATTTAGTGTATCGGTTGCGATTTTCGTCACATCGTTTCCACGACAAACGCCGACGAACTGCCCAACTATCGCTCGTACGTTGCGACTCTTTCTTTGTTTATCGTTCATTCATTCTTTCAATTTCGTTCGATAATCCCGCTCCGAAACGTTCTACTTTCGTTGAACGACGGCGAGATGTTTAGAAAGAAATGAATTACTCTTTTTTCGAGAAGCAAACGCAAGCAGTCTTTTGTTAAGAAAACGACCCTCAGCCAGGCGTGGTCCAGGAATTGTATCCGTGGACCGCAATGTGCGTTCGAAATGTCGATGTTCATGTGTCCTGCAGTTCACACGTTGACGCGCAATTAGCTGCGTTCTTCATCGACCCACGAGCCAAGTGATCCACCGTTCAGGGTAATCGTAAAATTTTGTATTTCAAACTCTTTAGATCTTTAGAGTGTTATTTTCATTATTAACACGCATCACATTCGATACCCACATCACTCTCCCACCCGGCGCGTGCGGGAGAGCGAATTCGGGCGTCGCCAACGTATTTGTTTGTTTGTTCGATCGATCGTTGACGACACGATCGCGTCCAAGGACGGAAACCGTCGGAAAAACGCCCAGTGGCACGCTCCTCTCGACGGTCGGGCGTAAAGTACATTTAAAAACCTTGAAAAGTACGAACGCACACAAGGAATGCGAGCGCGCGTCCTGTCGCTGAATCGTGGGTTGCGAGATTCGAACAGACACACGGCCGGCGACGATCGGTCTAACTAATGGACACATAGTTTTTCAAAGACTCGCTATCGTCGCTTCTCAGCCGGTCCGTAAACAACACACATCGATCAGGCGGACGCACGAATCTTACCACGGTGCGTGTTTCGTAGATTCCAGGTTACCCGCAAGTACCTCTCTCTCCCTCTCGAAAGAGGAATCTCGATCCGTCCTTTTTGGACAATGGAGAAATCTTTTTATCGCAACACGGATGGCAAAGAAACAACCAAAGCGTAGGAGCGTGGGGACGAGAGCGACGAAAAGAACGTCGCGAAAACAAAGTTTCGACGGTTGCTCGTTCTAATACATCGTAGTTTCAACTCTCTCAGTTTTAACCACTCCTAGACGCTTCGTAAAC
>NW_027478168.1:13375000-13387500 GCF_051020975.1 Osmia lignaria lignaria
CCCATCTCTGGGTGGAATTCTGGTTTGCATGTATTAGCTCTAGAATTACCACAGTTATCCAAGTAATGTTTTGTACGATCTAAGAAACCAAAACTGATTTAATGAGCCATTCGCGGTTTCACCTTAATTCGGTATGTACTTAGACATGCATGGCTTAATCTTTGAGACAAGCATATGACTACTGGCAGGATCAACCAGGGAGCTTAGTTATTATTGTAAATTTAAATTTTCGTCGTCGGCCCTCCCTGTAAGACCGATCGACGTTAAGCCATTTCTCTTTTGTATGTAACACACATTTCATAAATTTTGTACCTCTTATAGAGGCCAAATATTCTCCTCCTCCTCTCATAAAGCACGAAAATCACTTTCACGCCGTGCATCCATCGTGCAAGCACGTAGACCACACACGCTGGACAATATAATAAAAGATAGCGCGGACAGTGGCATGCTATACAAATCGAGAAAGCGCGTACAGTGATCATGCTGGTCATTTTGCCACCAAATTTTATAATCTTTATCATTAGAGCGGGCCCACCAACCTCGTCTCTGTACTTTATACATTTCTCCTCCATCTGCACACACCTTTTCAAACATTAACGGAGAGAGTTCCTTGGACTTGCTTTAAATGTACATATTAGATATGTTGGAATCTCTCTCCTTTAGAAGTTTCCCCAGCCTTAAAACTTCTTTCATTTTTACTCCTCTCTCCATACTTATTTTCCTCTCTGAACGTATCAGAGAGGATTTTATTTCTGACACCTCTTGACTTTTCTTAAATTCAGGGACGTAATTTTGTTCATAATTCAGTGGACTTTTGTGTATTTTATACTTTAAATATTTCCAAACAGTCTCCCTTCTAAAAGTGATAGAACGAATTTTCGTCTAACACTACTTTCTTGGTTCAAAAATTTTATACAATCTTATAACTTTTTCAGTTTTAACAAATTTTGGTTACAGACAGTTGATGCTCAGTTTGTACAAGTATGCAACATTTATAAGTGCATACAGGTCACCAGCCTTATATTACAAGGCTCACCACATATGGGCCATTCGGTCTTAGACACCGACCCGTGGTAATGCTGTGTGGAGATTAATAATAATCCGCAACGGAAAACCGGAACGAGAATAGTCGAGAAAGTATATTCTCGAGGAGCGGTAGACTGCTTTTCAACCGAAGTCATAAAAGAGCCACACGCTCGACGCTACTCCCGACCGGTCCGAGCGAACCGAAAGTGCCTTCCTATAAATACCGAACGGCCGGCCGCTAGGTCGGCGACGCATGGGCTTACGCCCAGGCGTATGCCTGTGCAAACCGCCGTGAGAGCGTACCATCCCGCCGGCACGGTAAAACTTAGACTGAAAATATCGTCGAACATATCCTTTCATTTTATAACGTTCTATACATGAAAATTAATAAATTAACATGCAGGACATAATAAATTCACATTCTCATGTAAATCATGGGTTTAATTAATATTTTAAAAAATTTTAAAACCGCCCAGAACCGATGAGATGAAAATATTAAAACGATATTTTTGCATTTTCTTACGGTAAAACATTAACAAATAAGCGACTATAGCAATATAAAACTCCATTTGTAATTTAATTAATCAAAATTAATATTTTTTTTTGATTTTTCAGCGATCCAGAACCGATGAGACGAAAACATTAAAACGATATTTTTGCATTTTCTTACGACAAAACATTAACAAATACGAGACTATAACAATATAAAACTACATATGTAATTTAATTAATCAAAATTAATAATTTTTTTTGATTTTTCAGTGATCCAGAACCGATAAGTCGAAAATTTTAACAATCATATTTTTGCATTCTGTACCGTGGATCCATCGTTAAACGCTATTAAACTAACGTCCGTGATGGTATAAATGCAGATTTTCGCTCCGTTTAGCCAAAATAACGAACTTTAGGTGCGCTCCGAAATATTTCAAAGTCCCAGCGGCGTATTGCTTCGCCTCTTAGAACCGATTAGTCGAAAATTTTAACAATCATATTTTTGCATTCTGTACCGTGGATCGATCGTTAAACGCTATTAAACTAGCGTCCGTGATGGTATAAATGCAGATTTTCGCTCCGTTTAGCCAAAATAACGAACTTTAGGTGCGCTCCGAAATATTTCAAAGTCCCAGCGGCGTATTGCTTCGCCTCTTAGAACCGATTAGTCGAAAATTTTAACAATCATATTTTTGCATTCTGTACCGTGGATCCATCGTTAAACGCTATTAAACTAACGTCCGTGATGGTATAAATGCAGATTTTCGCTCCGTTTAGCCAAAATAACGAACTTTAGGTGCGCTCCGAAATATTTCAAAGTCCCAGCGGCGTATTGCTTCGCCTCTTAGAACCGATTAGTCGAAAATTTTAACAATCATATTTTTGCATTCTGTACCGTGGATCGATCGTTAAACGCTATTGAACTAACGTCCGTGATGGTATAAATGCAGATTTTCGCTCCGTTTAGCCAAAATAACGAACTTTAGGTGCGCTCCGAAATATTTCAAAGTCCCAGCGGCGTATTGCTTCGCCTCTTAGAACCGATTAGTCGAAAATTTTAACAATCATATTTTTGCATTCTGTACCGTGGATCCATCGTTAAACGCTATTAAACTAACGTCCGTGATGGTATAAATGCAGATTTTCGCTCCGTTTAGCCAAAATAACGAACTTTAGGTGCGCTCCGAAATATTTCAAAGTCCCAGCGGCGTATTGCTTCGCCTCTTAGAACCGATTAGTCGAAAATTTTAACAATCATATTTTTGCATTCTGTACCGTGGATCCATCGTTAAACGCTATTAAACTAACGTCCGTGATGGTATAAATGCAGATTTTCGCTCCGTTTAGCCAAAATAACGAACTTTAGGTGATCTCCGAAATATTTCAAAGTCCCAGCGGCGTATTGCTTCGCCTCTTAGAACCGATTAGTCGAAAATTTTAACAATCATATTTTTGCATTCTGTACCGTGGATCCATCGTTAAACGCTATTAAACTAACGTCCGTGATGGTATAAATGCAGATTTTCGCTCCGTTTAGCCAAAATAACGAACTTTAGGTGCGCTCCGAAATATTTCAAAGTCCCAGCGGCGTATTGCTTCGCCTCTTAGAACCGATTAGTCGAAAATTTTAACAATCATATTTTTGCATTCTGTACCGTGGATCGATCGTTAAACGCTATTGAACTAACGTCCGTGATGGTATAAATGCAGATTTTCGCTCCGTTTAGCCAAAATAACGAACTTTAGGTGCGCTCCGAAATATTTCAAAGTCCCAGCGGCGTATTGCTTCGCCTCTTAGAACCGATTAGTCGAAAATTTTAACAATCATATTTTTGCATTCTGTACCGTGGATTCATCGTTAAACGCTATTAAACTAACGTCCGTGATGGTATAAATGCAGATTTTCGCTCCGTTTAGCCAAAATAACGAACTTTAGGTGCGCTCCGAAATATTTCAAAGTCCCAGCGGCGTATTGCTTCGCCTCTTAGAACCGATTAGTCGAAAATTTTAACAATCATATTTTTGCATTCTGTACCGTGGATTCATCGTTAAACGCTATTAAACTAACGTCCGTGATGGTATAAATGCAGATTTTCGCTCCGTTTAGCCAAAATAACGAACTTTAGGTGCGCTCCGAAATATTTCAAAGTCCCAGCGGCGTATTGCTTCGCCTCTTAGAACCGATTAGTCGAAAATTTTAACAATCATATTTTTGCATTCTGTACCGTGGATCCATCGTTAAACGCTATTAAACTAACGTCCGTGATGGTATAAATGCAGATTTTCGCTCCGTTTAGCCAAAATAACGAACTTTAGGTGCGCTCCGAAATACTTCAAAGTCCCAGCGGCGTATTGCTTCGCCTCTTAGAACCGATTAGTCGAAAATTTTAACAATCATATTTTTGCATTCTGTACCGTGGATCGATCGTTAAACGCTATCGAACTAACGTCCGTGATGGTATAAATGCAGATTTTCGCTCCGTTTAGCCAAAATAACGAACTTTAGGTGCGCTCCGAAATATTTCAAAGTCCCAGCGGCGTATTGCTTCGCCTCTTAGAACCGATTAGTCGAAAATTTTAACAATCATATTTTTGCATTCTGTACCGTGGATCTATCGTTAAACGCTATTAAACTAACGTCCGTGATGGTATAAATGCAGATTTTCGCTCCGTTTAGCCAAAATAACGAACTTTAGGTGCGCTCCGAAATACTACAAAGTCCCAGCGGCGTATTGCTTCGCCTCTTAGAACCGATTAGTCGAAAATTTTAACAATCATATTTTTGCATTCTGTACCGTGGATCCATCGTTAAACGCTATTAAACTAACGTCCGTGATGGTATAAATGCAGATTTTCGCTCCGTTTAGCCAAAATAACGAACTTTAGGTGCGCTCCGAAATATTTCAAAGTCCCAGCGGCGTATTGCTTCGCCTCTTAGAACCGATTAGTCGAAAATTTTAACAATCATATTTTTGCATTCTGTACCGTGGATCCATCGTTAAACGCTATTGAACTAACGTCCGTGATGGTATAAATGCAGATTTTCGCTCCGTTTAGCCAAAATAACGAACTTTAGGTGCGCTCCGAAATATTTCAAAGTCCCAGCGGCGTATTGCTTCGCCTCTTAGAACCGATTAGTCGAAAATTTTAACAATCATATTTTTGCATTCTGTACCGTGGATCCATCGTTAAACGCTATTCAACTAACGTCCGTGATGGTATAAATGCAGATTTTCGCTCCGTTTAGCCAAAATAACGAACTTTAGGTGCGCTCCGAAATATTTCAAAGTCCCAGCGGCGTATTGCTTCGCCTCTTAGAACCGATTAGTCGAAAATTTTAACAATCATATTTTTGCATTCTGTACCGTGGATCGATCGTTAAACGCTATTGAACTAACGTCCGTGATGGTATAAATGCAGATTTTCGCTCCGTTTAGCCAAAATAACGAACTTTAGGTGCGCTCCGAAATATTTCAAAGTCCCAGCGGCGTATTGCTTCGCCTCTTAGAACCGATTAGTCGAAAATTTTAACAATCATATTTTTGCATTCTGTACCGTGGATCGATCGTTAAACGCTATTGAACTAACGTCCGTGATGGTATAAATGCAGATTTTCGCTCCGTTTAGCCAAAATAACGAACTTTAGGTGCGCTCCGAAATATTTCAAAGTCCCAGCGGCGTATTGCTTCGCCTCTTAGAACCGATTAGTCGAAAATTTTAACAATCATATTTTTGCATTCTGTACCGTGGATTCATCGTTAAACGCTATTAAACTAACGTCCGTGATGGTATAAATGCAGATTTTCGCTCCGTTTAGCCAAAATAACGAACTTTAGGTGCGCTCCGAAATATTTCAAAGTCCCAGCGGCGTATTGCTTCGCCTCTTAGAACCGATTAGTCGAAAATTTTAACAATCATATTTTTGCATTCTGTACCGTGGATCGATCGTTAAACGCTATCGAACTAACGTCCGTGATGGTATAAATGCAGATTTTCGCTCCGTTTAGCCAAAATAACGAACTTTAGGTGCGCTCCGAAATATTTCAAAGTCCCAGCGGCGTATTGCTTCGCCTCTTAGAACCGATTAGTCGAAAATTTTAACAATCATATTTTTGCATTCTGTACCGTGGATCCATCGTTAAACGCTATTAAACTAACGTCCGTGATGGTATAAATGCAGATTTTCGCTCCGTTTAGCCAAAATAACGAACTTTAGGTGCGCTCCGAAATATTTCAAAGTCCCAGCGGCGTATTGCTTCGCCTCTTAGAACCGATTAGTCGAAAATTTTAACAATCATATTTTTGCATTCTGTACCGTGGATCGATCGTTAAACGCTATTGAACTAACGTCCGTGATGGTATAAATGCAGATTTTCGCTCCGTTTAGCCAAAATAACGAACTTTAGGTGCGCTCCGAAATATTTCAAAGTCCCAGCGGCGTATTGCTTCGCCTCTTAGAACCGATTAGTCGAAAATTTTAACAATCATATTTTTGCATTCTGTACCGTGGATCCATCGTTAAACGCTATTAAACTAACGTCCGTGATGGTATAAATGCAGATTTTCGCTCCGTTTAGCCAAAATAACGAACTTTAGGTGCGCTCCGAAATATTTCAAAGTCCCAGCGGCGTATTGCTTCGCCTCTTAGAACCGATTAGTCGAAAATTTTAACAATCATATTTTTGCATTCTGTACCGTGGATCCATCGTTAAACGCTATTAAACTAACGTCCGTGATGGTATAAATGCAGATTTTCGCTCCGTTTAGCCAAAATAACGAACTTTAGGTGATCTCCGAAATATTTCAAAGTCCCAGCGGCGTATTGCTTCGCCTCTTAGAACCGATTAGTCGAAAATTTTAACAATCATATTTTTGCATTCTGTACCGTGGATCCATCGTTAAACGCTATTAAACTAACGTCCGTGATGGTATAAATGCAGATTTTCGCTCCGTTTAGCCAAAATAACGAACTTTAGGTGCGCTCCGAAATATTTCAAAGTCCCAGCGGCGTATTGCTTCGCCTCTTAGAACCGATTAGTCGAAAATTTTAACAATCATATTTTTGCATTCTGTACCGTGGATCGATCGTTAAACGCTATTGAACTAACGTCCGTGATGGTATAAATGCAGATTTTCGCTCCGTTTAGCCAAAATAACGAACTTTAGGTGCGCTCCGAAATATTTCAAAGTCCCAGCGGCGTATTGCTTCGCCTCTTAGAACCGATTAGTCGAAAATTTTAACAATCATATTTTTGCATTCTGTACCGTGGATTCATCGTTAAACGCTATTAAACTAACGTCCGTGATGGTATAAATGCAGATTTTCGCTCCGTTTAGCCAAAATAACGAACTTTAGGTGCGCTCCGAAATACTACAAAGTCCCAGCGGCGTATTGCTTCGCCTCTTAGAACCGATTAGTCGAAAATTTTAACAATCATATTTTTGCATTATGTACCGTGGATCCATCGTTAAACGCTATTAAACTAACGTCCGTGATGGTATAAATGCAGATTTTCGCTCCGTTTAGCCAAAATAACGAACTTTAGGTGCGCTCCGAAATATTTCAAAGTCCCAGCGGCGTATTGCTTCGCCTCTTAGAACCGATTAGTCGAAAATTTTAACAATCATATTTTTGCATTCTGTACCGTGGATCCATCGTTAAACGCTATTGAACTAACGTCCGTGATGGTATAAATGCAGATTTTCGCTCCGTTTAGCCAAAATAACGAACTTTAGGTGCGCTCCGAAATATTTCAAAGTCCCAGCGGCGTATTGCTTCGCCTCTTAGAACCGATTAGTCGAAAATTTTAACAATCATATTTTTGCATTCTGTACCGTGGATCCATCGTTAAACGCTATTAAACTAACGTCCGTGATGGTATAAATGCAGATTTTCGCTCCGTTTAGCCAAAATAACGAACTTTAGGTGCGCTCCGAAATATTTCAAAGTCCCAGCGGCGTATTGCTTCGCCTCTTAGAACCGATTAGTCGAAAATTTTAACAATCATATTTTTGCATTCTGTACCGTGGATCGATCGTTAAACGCTATTGAACTAACGTCCGTGATGGTATAAATGCAGATTTTCGCTCCGTTTAGCCAAAATAACGAACTTTAGGTGCGCTCCGAAATATTTCAAAGTCCCAGCGGCGTATTGCTTCGCCTCTTAGAACCGATTAGTCGAAAATTTTAACAATCATATTTTTGCATTCTGTACCGTGGATTCATCGTTAAACGCTATTAAACTAACGTCCGTGATGGTATAAATGCAGATTTTCGCTCCGTTTAGCCAAAATAACGAACTTTAGGTGCGCTCCGAAATATTTCAAAGTCCCAGCGGCGTATTGCTTCGCCTCTTAGAACCGATTAGTCGAAAATTTTAACAATCATATTTTTGCATTCTGTACCGTGGATCCATCGTTAAACGCTATTAAACTAACGTCCGTGATGGTATAAATGCAGATTTTCGCTCCGTTTAGCCAAAATAACGAACTTTAGGTGCGCTCCGAAATACTTCAAAGTCCCAGCGGCGTATTGCTTCGCCTCTTAGAACCGATTAGTCGAAAATTTTAACAATCATATTTTTGCATTCTGTACCGTGGATCGATCGTTAAACGCTATCGAACTAACGTCCGTGATGGTATAAATGCAGATTTTCGCTCCGTTTAGCCAAAATAACGAACTTTAGGTGCGCTCCGAAATATTTCAAAGTCCCAGCGGCGTATTGCTTCGCCTCTTAGAACCGATTAGTCGAAAATTTTAACAATCATATTTTTGCATTCTGTACCGTGGATCTATCGTTAAACGCTATTAAACTAACGTCCGTGATGGTATAAATGCAGATTTTCGCTCCGTTTAGCCAAAATAACGAACTTTAGGTGCGCTCCGAAATACTACAAAGTCCCAGCGGCGTATTGCTTCGCCTCTTAGAACCGATTAGTCGAAAATTTTAACAATCATATTTTTGCATTCTGTACCGTGGATCCATCGTTAAACGCTATTAAACTAACGTCCGTGATGGTATAAATGCAGATTTTCGCTCCGTTTAGCCAAAATAACGAACTTTAGGTGCGCTCCGAAATATTTCAAAGTCCCAGCGGCGTATTGCTTCGCCTCTTAGAACCGATTAGTCGAAAATTTTAACAATCATATTTTTGCATTCTGTACCGTGGATCCATCGTTAAACGCTATTGAACTAACGTCCGTGATGGTATAAATGCAGATTTTCGCTCCGTTTAGCCAAAATAACGAACTTTAGGTGCGCTCCGAAATATTTCAAAGTCCCAGCGGCGTATTGCTTCGCCTCTTAGAACCGATTAGTCGAAAATTTTAACAATCATATTTTTGCATTCTGTACCGTGGATCCATCGTTAAACGCTATTCAACTAACGTCCGTGATGGTATAAATGCAGATTTTCGCTCCGTTTAGCCAAAATAACGAACTTTAGGTGCGCTCCGAAATATTTCAAAGTCCCAGCGGCGTATTGCTTCGCCTCTTAGAACCGATTAGTCGAAAATTTTAACAATCATATTTTTGCATTCTGTACCGTGGATCGATCGTTAAACGCTATTGAACTAACGTCCGTGATGGTATAAATGCAGATTTTCGCTCCGTTTAGCCAAAATAACGAACTTTAGGTGCGCTCCGAAATATTTCAAAGTCCCAGCGGCGTATTGCTTCGCCTCTTAGAACCGATTAGTCGAAAATTTTAACAATCATATTTTTGCATTCTGTACCGTGGATCGATCGTTAAACGCTATTGAACTAACGTCCGTGATGGTATAAATGCAGATTTTCGCTCCGTTTAGCCAAAATAACGAACTTTAGGTGCGCTCCGAAATATTTCAAAGTCCCAGCGGCGTATTGCTTCGCCTCTTAGAACCGATTAGTCGAAAATTTTAACAATCATATTTTTGCATTCTGTACCGTGGATCGATCGTTAAACGCTATTGAACTAACGTCCGTGATGGTATAAATGCAGATTTTCGCTCCGTTTAGCCAAAATAACGAACTTTAGGTGCGCTCCGAAATATTTCAAAGTCCCAGCGGCGTATTGCTTCGCCTCTTAGAACCGATTAGTCGAAAATTTTAACAATCATATTTTTGCATTCTGTACCGTGGATCCATCGTTAAACGCTATTAAACTAACGTCCGTGATGGTATAAATGCAGATTTTCGCTCCGTTTAGCCAAAATAACGAACTTTAGGTGCGCTCCGAAATATTTCAAAGTCCCAGCGGCGTATTGCTTCGCCTCTTAGAACCGATTAGTCGAAAATTTTAACAATCATATTTTTGCATTCTGTACCGTGGATCCATCGTTAAACGCTATTAAACTAACGTCCGTGATGGTATAAATGCAGATTTTCGCTCCGTTTAGCCAAAATAACGAACTTTAGGTGATCTCCGAAATATTTCAAAGTCCCAGCGGCGTATTGCTTCGCCTCTTAGAACCGATTAGTCGAAAATTTTAACAATCATATTTTTGCATTCTGTACCGTGGATCCATCGTTAAACGCTATTAAACTAACGTCCGTGATGGTATAAATGCAGATTTTCGCTCCGTTTAGCCAAAATAACGAACTTTAGGTGCGCTCCGAAATATTTCAAAGTCCCAGCGGCGTATTGCTTCGCCTCTTAGAACCGATTAGTCGAAAATTTTAACAATCATATTTTTGCATTCTGTACCGTGGATCGATCGTTAAACGCTATTGAACTAACGTCCGTGATGGTATAAATGCAGATTTTCGCTCCGTTTAGCCAAAATAACGAACTTTAGGTGCGCTCCGAAATATTTCAAAGTCCCAGCGGCGTATTGCTTCGCCTCTTAGAACCGATTAGTCGAAAATTTTAACAATCATATTTTTGCATTCTGTACCGTGGATTCATCGTTAAACGCTATTAAACTAACGTCCGTGATGGTATAAATGCAGATTTTCGCTCCGTTTAGCCAAAATAACGAACTTTAGGTGCGCTCCGAAATACTACAAAGTCCCAGCGGCGTATTGCTTCGCCTCTTAGAACCGATTAGTCGAAAATTTTAACAATCATATTTTTGCATTATGTACCGTGGATCCATCGTTAAACGCTATTAAACTAACGTCCGTGATGGTATAAATGCAGATTTTCGCTCCGTTTAGCCAAAATAACGAACTTTAGGTGCGCTCCGAAATATTTCAAAGTCCCAGCGGCGTATTGCTTCGCCTCTTAGAACCGATTAGTCGAAAATTTTAACAATCATATTTTTGCATTCTGTACCGTGGATCCATCGTTAAACGCTATTGAACTAACGTCCGTGATGGTATAAATGCAGATTTTCGCTCCGTTTAGCCAAAATAACGAACTTTAGGTGCGCTCCGAAATATTTCAAAGTCCCAGCGGCGTATTGCTTCGCCTCTTAGAACCGATTAGTCGAAAATTTTAACAATCATATTTTTGCATTCTGTACCGTGGATCCATCGTTAAACGCTATTAAACTAACGTCCGTGATGGTATAAATGCAGATTTTCGCTCCGTTTAGCCAAAATAACGAACTTTAGGTGCGCTCCGAAATATTTCAAAGTCCCAGCGGCGTATTGCTTCGCCTCTTAGAACCGATTAGTCGAAAATTTTAACAATCATATTTTTGCATTCTGTACCGTGGATCGATCGTTAAACGCTATTGAACTAACGTCCGTGATGGTATAAATGCAGATTTTCGCTCCGTTTAGCCAAAATAACGAACTTTAGGTGCGCTCCGAAATATTTCAAAGTCCCAGCGGCGTATTGCTTCGCCTCTTAGAACCGATTAGTCGAAAATTTTAACAATCATATTTTTGCATTCTGTACCGTGGATTCATCGTTAAACGCTATTAAACTAACGTCCGTGATGGTATAAATGCAGATTTTCGCTCCGTTTAGCCAAAATAACGAACTTTAGGTGCGCTCCGAAATATTTCAAAGTCCCAGCGGCGTATTGCTTCGCCTCTTAGAACCGATTAGTCGAAAATTTTAACAATCATATTTTTGCATTCTGTACCGTGGATCCATCGTTAAACGCTATTAAACTAACGTCCGTGATGGTATAAATGCAGATTTTCGCTCCGTTTAGCCAAAATAACGAACTTTAGGTGCGCTCCGAAATACTTCAAAGTCCCAGCGGCGTATTGCTTCGCCTCTTAGAACCGATTAGTCGAAAATTTTAACAATCATATTTTTGCATTCTGTACCGTGGATCGATCGTTAAACGCTATCGAACTAACGTCCGTGATGGTATAAATGCAGATTTTCGCTCCGTTTAGCCAAAATAACGAACTTTAGGTGCGCTCCGAAATATTTCAAAGTCCCAGCGGCGTATTGCTTCGCCTCTTAGAACCGATTAGTCGAAAATTTTAACAATCATATTTTTGCATTCTGTACCGTGGATCTATCGTTAAACGCTATTAAACTAACGTCCGTGATGGTATAAATGCAGATTTTCGCTCCGTTTAGCCAAAATAACGAACTTTAGGTGCGCTCCGAAATACTACAAAGTCCCAGCGGCGTATTGCTTCGCCTCTTAGAACCGATTAGTCGAAAATTTTAACAATCATATTTTTGCATTCTGTACCGTGGATCCATCGTTAAACGCTATTAAACTAACGTCCGTGATGGTATAAATGCAGATTTTCGCTCCGTTTAGCCAAAATAACGAACTTTAGGTGCGCTCCGAAATATTTCAAAGTCCCAGCGGCGTATTGCTTCGCCTCTTAGAACCGATTAGTCGAAAATTTTAACAATCATATTTTTGCATTCTGTACCGTGGATCCATCGTTAAACGCTATTGAACTAACGTCCGTGATGGTATAAATGCAGATTTTCGCTCCGTTTAGCCAAAATAACGAACTTTAGGTGCGCTCCGAAATATTTCAAAGTCCCAGCGGCGTATTGCTTCGCCTCTTAGAACCGATTAGTCGAAAATTTTAACAATCATATTTTTGCATTCTGTACCGTGGATCCATCGTTAA
>NW_027478168.1:13395000-13397500 GCF_051020975.1 Osmia lignaria lignaria
CGAAAGGTGAATAATGATGCTCGATGCAAAAAAAAAAAAAATAAACGAAAAGAAGCAAAAAAGCAAACACGTAGAGAAACTGTGCGTGAATCAACCTTTCGCATATTCAATTTTTCCTCCTCTCTCGTTTCAAAATGTTTGTATTTATCGTTCGATGAAACGAGCACAAGAGGGAAAAAAAAGTTGAGACACGACGTTCCCATAATTTTCGTGTTATTTCCTTTTTGCTTCAAACATTTTGCGGACTGCAGCTTCGTCGTATTGCTTTTATCAATTTTTAACAATTTCAAAGCGAAGACAACTCGCAAGACGATCCATTTCGTCTCGGTTCAATTTTAACGTCCGTCCGTATTATTTTTTGTTCCACAAGAGATTTCGAATAGGTTTCTTTATTTATCATCCCTTCTTTTCGAGCGCCACGGAAGCAAGAGGAAAAGCAAGAGCGAGAGAACATTTCGCGTATACTTCATTTAACAATTTTAACCAACACGCGATGTACTCCACACACCTCTTAGATTTAACAACTGCTTTTCTCTTCTTCTCCCCTTAGCGCAAGGGTAAACCCCATTTGTCTCTTCTTTGGAACGCAACAAAACTTTCGAGGACTGGACGACCGAGCGATGGTCGCGCGGTCTTCGCTTATCTTTAACAAACGAAGTAGTCCGTATGTATTCTAAATGTTGAAGCCTCCTAGAGCTTTAAGCCATGCGAGACATTGAAATGCTGTTTTAACGGGAGCATGCATAATTGCTGCAAACATACTTTTATCACAAGTTCTAGCCACGCCACGGAGGCTTCGAAGTTCCTTCACCATTCGCTTTCCTCTCTTTTGTTACACAGTTTCAGACTACGATCAGGGGTACCGAAACGCTGTATTGATTGTAAACAACCATTTTTATCTTGGAGCGGAGCGTTCCTTTACTCGTTAGATTTGTCTTGTCGCGTGTGTATTCGCTTTTTCGACGCTTTTTAACCATTTAACTTGTTTAGCGAAGCTAAACGCACAGACAGACAAAAAAAAAGGAACAGCATCGCGCGTCAAACAGCGACGACCCATCTGAAGCGATCTTTCATTTATACACCGTTTGTAAACAGAGAGATGTATAAAGCGCGGGGAATCATTCGAAACCCTGGGGCTATTCGAGCTTGCATTTCAGCAAATTATCATCTCAAACATTTCACTCGTTTGCTTTTTCTAAATTTATAGGAGAGCTTCTTTCGTTTATTTTTGACACACCTTTCGTAAATATCGTTTCTGGCAACGTCGGGAGCGTGGATTTCTACAAGTGAACAATCGCGCCGATCCGATAACTTCCAGCAGGATGGAGAATCTTTATAGATTATCTTCCGAGAACTCGGTGCTTTCACGGGCGGTCGTTTATAAATTTTAACGAACGACTCGCGCGCCGTGACGCACTTGCGCTAGTTCGAAGAGATATTTCGAAATTTGTTTCTCTCCTTTAACGGCCTGCATTTAGTGTATCGGTTGCGATTTTCGTCACATCGTTTCCACGACAAACGCCGACGAACTGCCCAACTATCGCTCGTACGTTGCGACTCTTTCTTTGTTTATCGTTCATTCATTCTTTCAATTTCGTTCGATAATCCCGCTCCGAAACGTTCTACTTTCGTTGAACGACGGCGAGATGTTTAGAAAGAAATGAATTACTCTTTTTTCGAGAAGCAAACGCAAGCAGTCTTTTGTTAAGAAAACGACCCTCAGCCAGGCGTGGTCCAGGAATTGTATCCGTGGACCGCAATGTGCGTTCGAAATGTCGATGTTCATGTGTCCTGCAGTTCACACGTTGACGCGCAATTAGCTGCGTTCTTCATCGACCCACGAGCCAAGTGATCCACCGTTCAGGGTAATCGTAAAATTTTGTATTTCAAACTCTTTAGATCTTTAGAGTGTTATTTTCATTATTAACACGCATCACATTCGATACCCACATCACTCTCCCACCCGGCGCGTGCGGGAGAGCGAATTCGGGCGTCGCCAACGTATTTGTTTGTTTGTTCGATCGATCGTTGACGACACGATCGCGTCCAAGGACGGAAACCGTCGGAGAAACGCCCAGTGGCACGCTCCTCTCGACGGTCGGGCGTAAAGTACATTTAAAAACCTTGAAAAGTACGAACGCACACAAGGAATGCGAGCGCGCGTCCTGTCGCTGAATCGTGGGTTGCGAGATTCGAACAGACACACGGCCGGCGACGATCGGTCTAACTAATGGACACATAGTTTTTCAAAGACTCGCTATCGTCGCTTCTCAGCCGGTCCGTAAACAACACACATCGATCAGGCGGACGCACGAATCTTACCACGGTGCGTGTTTCGTAGATTCCAGGTTACCCGCAAGTACCTCTCTCTCCCTCTCGAAAGAGGAATCTCGATCCGTCCTTTTTGGACAATGGAGAAATCTTTTTATCGCAACACGGATGGCAAAGAAACAACCAAAGCGTAGGAGCGTGGGGACGAGAGCGACGAAAAGAACGTCGC
>NW_027478168.1:13400000-13412500 GCF_051020975.1 Osmia lignaria lignaria
AGTTATTCAGAGTCACCAAAGCCGACGATGGACGAACGGACAAGCCGTCCGCCACCGATTGGTTTTGATCTAATAAAAGCATTCCTCCCATCTCTGGGTGGAATTCTGGTTTGCATGTATTAGCTCTAGAATTACCACAGTTATCCAAGTAATGTTTTGTACGATCTAAGAAACCAAAACTGATTTAATGAGCCATTCGCGGTTTCACCTTAATTCGGTATGTACTTAGACATGCATGGCTTAATCTTTGAGACAAGCATATGACTACTGGCAGGATCAACCAGGGAGCTTAGTTATTATTGTAAATTTAAATTTTCGTCGTCGGCCCTCCCTGTAAGACCGATCGACGTTAAGCCATTTCTCTTTTGTATGTAACACACATTTCATAAATTTTGTACCTCTTATAGAGGCCAAATATTCTCCTCCTCCTCTCATAAAGCACGAAAATCACTTTCACGCCGTGCATCCATCGTGCAAGCACGTAGACCACACACGCTGGACAATATAATAAAAGATAGCGCGGACAGTGGCATGCTATACAAATCGAGAAAGCGCGTACAGTGATCATGCTGGTCATTTTGCCACCAAATTTTATAATCTTTATCATTAGAGCGGGCCCACCAACCTCGTCTCTGTACTTTATACATTTCTCCTCCATCTGCACACACCTTTTCAAACATTAACGGAGAGAGTTCCTTGGACTTGCTTTAAATGTACATATTAGATATGTTGGAATCTCTCTCCTTTAGAAGTTTCCCCAGCCTTAAAACTTCTTTCATTTTTACTCCTCTCTCCATACTTATTTTCCTCTCTGAACGTATCAGAGAGGATTTTATTTCTGACACCTCTTGACTTTTCTTAAATTCAGGGACGTAATTTTGTTCATAATTCAGTGGACTTTTGTGTATTTTATACTTTAAATATTTCCAAACAGTCTCCCTTCTAAAAGTGATAGAACGAATTTTCGTCTAACACTACTTTCTTGGTTCAAAAATTTTATACAATCTTATAACTTTTTCAGTTTTAACAAATTTTGGTTACAGACAGTTGATGCTCAGTTTGTACAAGTATGCAACATTTATAAGTGCATACAGGTCACCAGCCTTATATTACAAGGCTCACCACATATGGGCCATTCGGTCTTAGACACCGACCCGTGGTAATGCTGTGTGGAGATTAATAATAATCCGCAACGGAAAACCGGAACGAGAATAGTCGAGAAAGTATATTCTCGAGGAGCGGTAGACTGCTTTTCAACCGAAGTCATAAAAGAGCCACACGCTCGACGCTACTCCCGACCGGTCCGAGCGAACCGAAAGTGCCTTCCTATAAATACCGAACGGCCGGCCGCTAGGTCGGCGACGCATGGGCTTACGCCCAGGCGTATGCCTGTGCAAACCGCCGTGAGAGCGTACCATCCCGCCGGCACGGTAAAACTTAGACTGAAAATATCGTCGAACATATCCTTTCATTTTATAACGTTCTATACATGAAAATTAATAAATTAACATGCAGGACATAATAAATTCACATTCTCATGTAAATCATGGGTTTAATTAATATTTTAAAAAATTTTAAAACCGCCCAGAACCGATGAGATGAAAATATTAAAACGATATTTTTGCATTTTCTTACGGTAAAACATTAACAAATAAGCGACTATAGCAATATAAAACTCCATTTGTAATTTAATTAATCAAAATTAATATTTTTTTTTGATTTTTCAGCGATCCAGAACCGATGAGACGAAAACATTAAAACGATATTTTTGCATTTTCTTACGACAAAACATTAACAAATACGAGACTATAACAATATAAAACTACATATGTAATTTAATTAATCAAAATTAATAATTTTTTTTGATTTTTCAGTGATCCAGAACCGATAAGTCGAAAATTTTAACAATCATATTTTTGCATTCTGTACCGTGGATCCATCGTTAAACGCTATTAAACTAACGTCCGTGATGGTATAAATGCAGATTTTCGCTCCGTTTAGCCAAAATAACGAACTTTAGGTGCGCTCCGAAATATTTCAAAGTCCCAGCGGCGTATTGCTTCGCCTCTTAGAACCGATTAGTCGAAAATTTTAACAATCATATTTTTGCATTCTGTACCGTGGATCGATCGTTAAACGCTATTAAACTAGCGTCCGTGATGGTATAAATGCAGATTTTCGCTCCGTTTAGCCAAAATAACGAACTTTAGGTGCGCTCCGAAATATTTCAAAGTCCCAGCGGCGTATTGCTTCGCCTCTTAGAACCGATTAGTCGAAAATTTTAACAATCATATTTTTGCATTCTGTACCGTGGATCCATCGTTAAACGCTATTAAACTAACGTCCGTGATGGTATAAATGCAGATTTTCGCTCCGTTTAGCCAAAATAACGAACTTTAGGTGCGCTCCGAAATATTTCAAAGTCCCAGCGGCGTATTGCTTCGCCTCTTAGAACCGATTAGTCGAAAATTTTAACAATCATATTTTTGCATTCTGTACCGTGGATCGATCGTTAAACGCTATTGAACTAACGTCCGTGATGGTATAAATGCAGATTTTCGCTCCGTTTAGCCAAAATAACGAACTTTAGGTGCGCTCCGAAATATTTCAAAGTCCCAGCGGCGTATTGCTTCGCCTCTTAGAACCGATTAGTCGAAAATTTTAACAATCATATTTTTGCATTCTGTACCGTGGATCCATCGTTAAACGCTATTAAACTAACGTCCGTGATGGTATAAATGCAGATTTTCGCTCCGTTTAGCCAAAATAACGAACTTTAGGTGCGCTCCGAAATATTTCAAAGTCCCAGCGGCGTATTGCTTCGCCTCTTAGAACCGATTAGTCGAAAATTTTAACAATCATATTTTTGCATTCTGTACCGTGGATCCATCGTTAAACGCTATTAAACTAACGTCCGTGATGGTATAAATGCAGATTTTCGCTCCGTTTAGCCAAAATAACGAACTTTAGGTGATCTCCGAAATATTTCAAAGTCCCAGCGGCGTATTGCTTCGCCTCTTAGAACCGATTAGTCGAAAATTTTAACAATCATATTTTTGCATTCTGTACCGTGGATCCATCGTTAAACGCTATTAAACTAACGTCCGTGATGGTATAAATGCAGATTTTCGCTCCGTTTAGCCAAAATAACGAACTTTAGGTGCGCTCCGAAATATTTCAAAGTCCCAGCGGCGTATTGCTTCGCCTCTTAGAACCGATTAGTCGAAAATTTTAACAATCATATTTTTGCATTCTGTACCGTGGATCGATCGTTAAACGCTATTGAACTAACGTCCGTGATGGTATAAATGCAGATTTTCGCTCCGTTTAGCCAAAATAACGAACTTTAGGTGCGCTCCGAAATATTTCAAAGTCCCAGCGGCGTATTGCTTCGCCTCTTAGAACCGATTAGTCGAAAATTTTAACAATCATATTTTTGCATTCTGTACCGTGGATTCATCGTTAAACGCTATTAAACTAACGTCCGTGATGGTATAAATGCAGATTTTCGCTCCGTTTAGCCAAAATAACGAACTTTAGGTGCGCTCCGAAATATTTCAAAGTCCCAGCGGCGTATTGCTTCGCCTCTTAGAACCGATTAGTCGAAAATTTTAACAATCATATTTTTGCATTCTGTACCGTGGATCCATCGTTAAACGCTATTAAACTAACGTCCGTGATGGTATAAATGCAGATTTTCGCTCCGTTTAGCCAAAATAACGAACTTTAGGTGCGCTCCGAAATACTTCAAAGTCCCAGCGGCGTATTGCTTCGCCTCTTAGAACCGATTAGTCGAAAATTTTAACAATCATATTTTTGCATTCTGTACCGTGGATCGATCGTTAAACGCTATCGAACTAACGTCCGTGATGGTATAAATGCAGATTTTCGCTCCGTTTAGCCAAAATAACGAACTTTAGGTGCGCTCCGAAATATTTCAAAGTCCCAGCGGCGTATTGCTTCGCCTCTTAGAACCGATTAGTCGAAAATTTTAACAATCATATTTTTGCATTCTGTACCGTGGATCTATCGTTAAACGCTATTAAACTAACGTCCGTGATGGTATAAATGCAGATTTTCGCTCCGTTTAGCCAAAATAACGAACTTTAGGTGCGCTCCGAAATACTACAAAGTCCCAGCGGCGTATTGCTTCGCCTCTTAGAACCGATTAGTCGAAAATTTTAACAATCATATTTTTGCATTCTGTACCGTGGATCCATCGTTAAACGCTATTAAACTAACGTCCGTGATGGTATAAATGCAGATTTTCGCTCCGTTTAGCCAAAATAACGAACTTTAGGTGCGCTCCGAAATATTTCAAAGTCCCAGCGGCGTATTGCTTCGCCTCTTAGAACCGATTAGTCGAAAATTTTAACAATCATATTTTTGCATTCTGTACCGTGGATCCATCGTTAAACGCTATTGAACTAACGTCCGTGATGGTATAAATGCAGATTTTCGCTCCGTTTAGCCAAAATAACGAACTTTAGGTGCGCTCCGAAATATTTCAAAGTCCCAGCGGCGTATTGCTTCGCCTCTTAGAACCGATTAGTCGAAAATTTTAACAATCATATTTTTGCATTCTGTACCGTGGATCCATCGTTAAACGCTATTCAACTAACGTCCGTGATGGTATAAATGCAGATTTTCGCTCCGTTTAGCCAAAATAACGAACTTTAGGTGCGCTCCGAAATATTTCAAAGTCCCAGCGGCGTATTGCTTCGCCTCTTAGAACCGATTAGTCGAAAATTTTAACAATCATATTTTTGCATTCTGTACCGTGGATCGATCGTTAAACGCTATTGAACTAACGTCCGTGATGGTATAAATGCAGATTTTCGCTCCGTTTAGCCAAAATAACGAACTTTAGGTGCGCTCCGAAATATTTCAAAGTCCCAGCGGCGTATTGCTTCGCCTCTTAGAACCGATTAGTCGAAAATTTTAACAATCATATTTTTGCATTCTGTACCGTGGATCGATCGTTAAACGCTATTGAACTAACGTCCGTGATGGTATAAATGCAGATTTTCGCTCCGTTTAGCCAAAATAACGAACTTTAGGTGCGCTCCGAAATATTTCAAAGTCCCAGCGGCGTATTGCTTCGCCTCTTAGAACCGATTAGTCGAAAATTTTAACAATCATATTTTTGCATTCTGTACCGTGGATTCATCGTTAAACGCTATTAAACTAACGTCCGTGATGGTATAAATGCAGATTTTCGCTCCGTTTAGCCAAAATAACGAACTTTAGGTGCGCTCCGAAATATTTCAAAGTCCCAGCGGCGTATTGCTTCGCCTCTTAGAACCGATTAGTCGAAAATTTTAACAATCATATTTTTGCATTCTGTACCGTGGATCGATCGTTAAACGCTATTGAACTAACGTCCGTGATGGTATAAATGCAGATTTTCGCTCCGTTTAGCCAAAATAACGAACTTTAGGTGCGCTCCGAAATATTTCAAAGTCCCAGCGGCGTATTGCTTCGCCTCTTAGAACCGATTAGTCGAAAATTTTAACAATCATATTTTTGCATTCTGTACCGTGGATTCATCGTTAAACGCTATTAAACTAACGTCCGTGATGGTATAAATGCAGATTTTCGCTCCGTTTAGCCAAAATAACGAACTTTAGGTGCGCTCCGAAATATTTCAAAGTCCCAGCGGCGTATTGCTTCGCCTCTTAGAACCGATTAGTCGAAAATTTTAACAATCATATTTTTGCATTCTGTACCGTGGATCGATCGTTAAACGCTATTGAACTAACGTCCGTGATGGTATAAATGCAGATTTTCGCTCCGTTTAGCCAAAATAACGAACTTTAGGTGCGCTCCGAAATATTTCAAAGTCCCAGCGGCGTATTGCTTCGCCTCTTAGAACCGATTAGTCGAAAATTTTAACAATCATATTTTTGCATTCTGTACCGTGGATTCATCGTTAAACGCTATTAAACTAACGTCCGTGATGGTATAAATGCAGATTTTCGCTCCGTTTAGCCAAAATAACGAACTTTAGGTGCGCTCCGAAATATTTCAAAGTCCCAGCGGCGTATTGCTTCGCCTCTTAGAACCGATTAGTCGAAAATTTTAACAATCATATTTTTGCATTCTGTACCGTGGATCGATCGTTAAACGCTATCGAACTAACGTCCGTGATGGTATAAATGCAGATTTTCGCTCCGTTTAGCCAAAATAACGAACTTTAGGTGCGCTCCGAAATATTTCAAAGTCCCAGCGGCGTATTGCTTCGCCTCTTAGAACCGATTAGTCGAAAATTTTAACAATCATATTTTTGCATTCTGTACCGTGGATCCATCGTTAAACGCTATTAAACTAACGTCCGTGATGGTATAAATGCAGATTTTCGCTCCGTTTAGCCAAAATAACGAACTTTAGGTGCGCTCCGAAATATTTCAAAGTCCCAGCGGCGTATTGCTTCGCCTCTTAGAACCGATTAGTCGAAAATTTTAACAATCATATTTTTGCATTCTGTACCGTGGATCGATCGTTAAACGCTATTGAACTAACGTCCGTGATGGTATAAATGCAGATTTTCGCTCCGTTTAGCCAAAATAACGAACTTTAGGTGCGCTCCGAAATATTTCAAAGTCCCAGCGGCGTATTGCTTCGCCTCTTAGAACCGATTAGTCGAAAATTTTAACAATCATATTTTTGCATTCTGTACCGTGGATCGATCGTTAAACGCTATTGAACTAACGTCCGTGATGGTATAAATGCAGATTTTCGCTCCGTTTAGCCAAAATAACGAACTTTAGGTGCGCTCCGAAATATTTCAAAGTCCCAGCGGCGTATTGCTTCGCCTCTTAGAACCGATTAGTCGAAAATTTTAACAATCATATTTTTGCATTCTGTACCGTGGATCCATCGTTAAACGCTATTAAACTAACGTCCGTGATGGTATAAATGCAGATTTTCGCTCCGTTTAGCCAAAATAACGAACTTTAGGTGCGCTCCGAAATATTTCAAAGTCCCAGCGGCGTATTGCTTCGCCTCTTAGAACCGATTAGTCGAAAATTTTAACAATCATATTTTTGCATTCTGTACCGTGGATCCATCGTTAAACGCTATTAAACTAACGTCCGTGATGGTATAAATGCAGATTTTCGCTCCGTTTAGCCAAAATAACGAACTTTAGGTGATCTCCGAAATATTTCAAAGTCCCAGCGGCGTATTGCTTCGCCTCTTAGAACCGATTAGTCGAAAATTTTAACAATCATATTTTTGCATTCTGTACCGTGGATCCATCGTTAAACGCTATTAAACTAACGTCCGTGATGGTATAAATGCAGATTTTCGCTCCGTTTAGCCAAAATAACGAACTTTAGGTGCGCTCCGAAATATTTCAAAGTCCCAGCGGCGTATTGCTTCGCCTCTTAGAACCGATTAGTCGAAAATTTTAACAATCATATTTTTGCATTCTGTACCGTGGATCGATCGTTAAACGCTATTGAACTAACGTCCGTGATGGTATAAATGCAGATTTTCGCTCCGTTTAGCCAAAATAACGAACTTTAGGTGCGCTCCGAAATATTTCAAAGTCCCAGCGGCGTATTGCTTCGCCTCTTAGAACCGATTAGTCGAAAATTTTAACAATCATATTTTTGCATTCTGTACCGTGGATTCATCGTTAAACGCTATTAAACTAACGTCCGTGATGGTATAAATGCAGATTTTCGCTCCGTTTAGCCAAAATAACGAACTTTAGGTGCGCTCCGAAATATTTCAAAGTCCCAGCGGCGTATTGCTTCGCCTCTTAGAACCGATTAGTCGAAAATTTTAACAATCATATTTTTGCATTCTGTACCGTGGATCCATCGTTAAACGCTATTAAACTAACGTCCGTGATGGTATAAATGCAGATTTTCGCTCCGTTTAGCCAAAATAACGAACTTTAGGTGCGCTCCGAAATACTTCAAAGTCCCAGCGGCGTATTGCTTCGCCTCTTAGAACCGATTAGTCGAAAATTTTAACAATCATATTTTTGCATTCTGTACCGTGGATCGATCGTTAAACGCTATCGAACTAACGTCCGTGATGGTATAAATGCAGATTTTCGCTCCGTTTAGCCAAAATAACGAACTTTAGGTGCGCTCCGAAATATTTCAAAGTCCCAGCGGCGTATTGCTTCGCCTCTTAGAACCGATTAGTCGAAAATTTTAACAATCATATTTTTGCATTCTGTACCGTGGATCTATCGTTAAACGCTATTAAACTAACGTCCGTGATGGTATAAATGCAGATTTTCGCTCCGTTTAGCCAAAATAACGAACTTTAGGTGCGCTCCGAAATACTACAAAGTCCCAGCGGCGTATTGCTTCGCCTCTTAGAACCGATTAGTCGAAAATTTTAACAATCATATTTTTGCATTCTGTACCGTGGATCCATCGTTAAACGCTATTAAACTAACGTCCGTGATGGTATAAATGCAGATTTTCGCTCCGTTTAGCCAAAATAACGAACTTTAGGTGCGCTCCGAAATATTTCAAAGTCCCAGCGGCGTATTGCTTCGCCTCTTAGAACCGATTAGTCGAAAATTTTAACAATCATATTTTTGCATTCTGTACCGTGGATCCATCGTTAAACGCTATTGAACTAACGTCCGTGATGGTATAAATGCAGATTTTCGCTCCGTTTAGCCAAAATAACGAACTTTAGGTGCGCTCCGAAATATTTCAAAGTCCCAGCGGCGTATTGCTTCGCCTCTTAGAACCGATAAGTCGAAAATTTTAACAATCATATTTTTGCATTCTGTACCGTGGATCCATCGTTAAACGCTATTAAACTAACGTCCGTGATGGTATAAATGCAGATTTTCGCTCCGTTTAGCCAAAATAACGAACTTTAGGTGCGCTCCGAAATATTTCAAAGTCCCAGCGGCGTATTGCTTCGCCTCTTAGAACCGATTAGTCGAAAATTTTAACAATCATATTTTTGCATTCTGTACCGTGGATCGATCGTTAAACGCTATTGAACTAACGTCCGTGATGGTATAAATGCAGATTTTCGCTCCGTTTAGCCAAAATAACGAACTTTAGGTGCGCTCCGAAATATTTCAAAGTCCCAGCGGCGTATTGCTTCGCCTCTTAGAACCGATTAGTCGAAAATTTTAACAATCATATTTTTGCATTCTGTACCGTGGATCCATCGTTAAACGCTATTAAACTAACGTCCGTGATGGTATAAATGCAGATTTTCGCTCCGTTTAGCCAAAATAACGAACTTTAGGTGCGCTCCGAAATATTTCAAAGTCCCAGCGGCGTATTGCTTCGCCTCTTAGAACCGATTAGTCAAAAATTTTAACAATCATATTTTTGCATTCTGTACCGTGGATCGATCGTTAAACGCTATTGAACTAACGTCCGTGATGGTATAAATGCAGATTTTCGCTCCGTTTAGCCAAAATAACGAACTTTAGGTGCGCTCCGAAATATTTCAAAGTCCCAGCGGCGTATTGCTTCGCCTCTTAGAACCGATTAGTCGAAAATTTTAACAATCATATTTTTGCATTCTGTACCGTGGATCCATCGTTAAACGCTATTAAACTAACGTCCGTGATGGTATAAATGCAGATTTTCGCTCCGTTTAGCCAAAATAACGAACTTTAGGTGCGCTCCGAAATATTTCAAAGTCCCAGCGGCGTATTGCTTCGCCTCTTAGAACCGATTAGTCGAAAATTTTAACAATCATATTTTTGCATTCTGTACCGTGGATCGATCGTTAAACGCTATTGAACTAACGTCCGTGATGGTATAAATGCAGATTTTCGCTCCGTTTAGCCAAAATAACGAACTTTAGGTGCGCTCCGAAATATTTCAAAGTCCCAGCGGCGTATTGCTTCGCCTCTTAGAACCGATTAGTCGAAAATTTTAACAATCATATTTTTGCATTCTGTACCGTGGATCCATCGTTAAACGCTATTAAACTAACGTCCGTGATGGTATAAATGCAGATTTTCGCTCCGTTTAGCCAAAATAACGAACTTTAGGTGCGCTCCGAAATATTTCAAAGTCCCAGCGGCGTATTGCTTCGCCTCTTAGAACCGATTAGTCGAAAATTTTAACAATCATATTTTTGCATTCTGTACCGTGGATCCATCGTTAAACGCTATTAAACTAACGTCCGTGATGGTATAAATGCAGATTTTCGCTCCGTTTAGCCAAAATAACGAACTTTAGGTGCGCTCCGAAATATTTCAAAGTCCCAGCGGCGTATTGCTTCGCCTCTTAGAACCGATTAGTCGAAAATTTTAACAATCATATTTTTGCATTCTGTACCGTGGATCCATCGTTAAACGCTATTGAACTAACGTCCGTGATGGTATAAATGCAGATTTTCGCTCCGTTTAGCCAAAATAACGAACTTTAGGTGCGCTCCGAAATATTTCAAAGTCCCAGCGGCGTATTGCTTCGCCTCTTAGAACCGATTAGTCGAAAATTTTAACAATCATATTTTTGCATTCTGTACCGTGGATCCATCGTTAAACGCTATTAAACTAACGTCCGTGATGGTATAAATGCAGATTTTCGCTCCGGTTAGCCAAAATAACGAACTTTAGGTGCGCTCCGAAATATTTCAAAGTCCCAGCGGCGTATTGCTTCGCCTCTTAGAACCGATTAGTCGAAAATTTTAACAATCATATTTTTGCATTCTGTACCGTGGATCGATCGTTAAACGCTATTGAACTAACGTCCGTGATGGTATAAATGCAGATTTTCGCTCCGTTTAGCCAAAATAACGAACTTTAGGTGCGCTCCGAAATATTTCAAAGTCCCAGCGGCGTATTGCTTCGCCTCTTAGAACCGATTAGTCGAAAATTTTAACAATCATATTTTTGCATTCTGTACCGTGGATCCATCGTTAAACGCTATTAAACTAACGTCCGTGATGGTATAAATGCAGATTTTCGCTCCGTTTAGCCAAAATAACGAACTTTAGGTGCGCTCCGAAATATTTCAAAGTCCCAGCGGCGTATTGCTTCGCCTCTTAGAACCGATTAGTCGAAAATTTTAACAATCATATTTTTGCATTCTGTACCGTGGATCCATCGTTAAACGCTATTAAACTAACGTCCGTGATGGTATAAATGCAGATTTTCGCTCCGTTTAGCCAAAATAACGAACTTTAGGTGCGCTCCGAAATATTTCAAAGTCCCAGCGGCGTATTGCTTCGCCTCTTAGAACCGATTAGTCGAAAATTTTAACAATCATATTTTTGCATTCTGTACCGTGGATCCATCGTTAAACGCTATTGAACTAACGTCCGTGATGGTATAAATGCAGATTTTCGCTCCGTTTAGCCAAAATAACGAACTTTAGGTGCGCTCCGAAATATTTCAAAGTCCCAGCGGCGTATTGCTTCGCCTCTTAGAACCGATTAGTCGAAAATTTTAACAATCATATTTTTGCATTCTGTACCGTGGATCCATCGTTAAACGCTATTAAACTAACGTCCGTGATGGTATAAATGCAGATTTTCGCTCCGTTTAGCCAAAATAACGAACTTTAGGTGCGCTCCGAAATATTTCAAAGTCCCAGCGGCGTATTGCTTCGCCTCTTAGAACCGATTAGTCGAAAATTTTAACAATCATATTTTTGCATTCTGTACCGTGGATCGATCGTTAAACGCTATTGAACTAACGTCCGTGATGGTATAAATGCAGATTTTCGCTCCGTTTAGCCAAAATAACGAACTTTAGGTGCGCTCCGAAATATTTCAAAGTCCCAGCGGCGTATTGCTTCGCCTCTTAGAACCGATTAGTCGAAAATTTTAACAATCATATTTTTGCATTCTGTACCGTGGATCCATCGTTAAACGCTATTAAACTAACGTCCGTGATGGTATAAATGCAGATTTTCGCTCCGTTTAGCCAAAATAACGAACTTTAGGTGCGCTCCGAAATATTTCAAAGTCCCAGCGGCGTATTGCTTCGCCTCTTAGAACCGATTAGTCGAAAATTTTAACAATCATATTTTTGCATTCTGTACCGTGGATCCATCGTTAAACGCGATTAAACTAACGTCCGTGATGGTATAAATGCAGATTTTCGCTCCGTTTAGCCAAAATAACGAACTTTAGGTGCGCTCCGAAATATTTCAAAGTCCCAGCGGCGTATTGCTTCGCCTCTTAGAACCGATTAGTCGAAAATTTTAACAATCACATTTTTGCATTCTGTACCGTGGATCGATCGTTAAACGCTATTGAACTAACGTCCGTGATGGTATAAATGCAGATTTTCGCTCCGTTTAGCCAAAATAACGAACTTTAGGTGCGCTCCGAAATATTTCAAAGTCCCAGCCGCGTATTGCTTTGCCCCGAAATTTTTCAAACTTCCAGCGGCGTGTTGCTTTCAAAGTGCCTCCCTCTAAATACCGATCGGCAGGCCGCTAGGTCGGCGACGCACGGGCTTACGCCCAGGCGTATACGGGGGCAAATCGCCGTGAGAGCGTGCGATTTTGACTTTCGCAATAAGATAGTCTCCTTTATGA
>NW_027478168.1:13417500-13422500 GCF_051020975.1 Osmia lignaria lignaria
TCTCAGGGATTCACCTTTTTCGTACCGGACAGTTATATCGAGCACGGCTGCACCAACCTCATTCAGATTAATGACGAGATCGGGCTTATACAAGTTCCCTGAGTGATTGATCGTTGGCTCATCAAGTACTTCATATTTAGTACTCATCTGTTCCTTTATAAGATCTTTTATTTCATTGTGCCTGTGTATACGCGCATCTTTAGTAGTAATACATTGTCCCAATATGTGACCAAGTGTCTCTCTGCCTTCATTACAACGGCGGCACATGGTATCCATATCGGCCGTAAAGCGACTTAATGTAGTTCGGTTCCCTGCAGTATTTGTTCGTAGTCTTATGGCGTCAGCAATGCGGGATGGAATCAGCATATCTTTTTGTCTCAGCCATATATTACTAATAGGGTCATCACGGAAGTATAGCACACCTTGACCTTGTGCTGGGTCGTTAGCCCAATCATATATTCTTGATTTTTTAAGCCGGTCTTTATATTGATCCAATTCAACTAGACTCACCGGCCAATTAAGCCTTAGGGTTGTAGCATACTTTTTTAAACGGTTTTCAATAGATTCCCGCTGCATTACCTCTTTCATAACTGGATCTGTATTTGTTATTACTTTAAGTCCATTTCTAAGTGCTGCTATTAGTACCTGTTTTTGCACCTCTTGTATGCCAAGGCCACCCGACTTCATTGGTGCGTAAATGAAGTTTGTCGTTACTGATTGACTAATATGCAAGATTTCCTTAATTTGCGTTCGTATTGTTGTGTCAATTAATTTAAGGGTGCCTATACTCGGTGGTTTAGTTATGAGAGAATACATATATCGCGGAAATAAATACGTTTTTAGCAAATCAATCTTTTGAAGCGGTCTGAGTGGCAAACGGCGCACTCTTTTTATCATGTCCTCAAATGCCTGGTGTTCAAACCCATCGATTAAACCTCGCCATGGGCTAATTATCGTGCCCAAATAGGTAAAAGTTTCATCGGGGGTTACCGCTTTTATTTCCTCCCTTCCTAGTTGAAGTTTTGGGTCTCTCATATACCACGTTTTATTACCAGAGACTATCTCAAATGCTGTGCATTTGTTAATAGATAGCCTCATCCCAAGTTTATTTAAAAAGTTGTATATGATCTTCAATTGCTGCTGTCCAGAATCTTTATTGGCTGCTAGTGTTACAAGGTCGTCCGCAAACGCGAGAGCTGATATTTTATTCTCTCCGATTTGAATCCCTTCTGTAGTGTTGTTAAGGGTTTCCAAAAGTGACTCTATACAAAGATTGAAAAGAAGTGGGGACAGCGGATCACCCTGTTTAACTCCTCTACGAATTTCAATTGCTGTGTCACCGTCTCGCGTTTTAATTATAGTGGTGCAATTGGTTTGCATATCCACAATAAATCGAGACACAGAATTTGGTATACCTTTCCGTTGCAGGGCCGATCTAAGTGCTGCGTGTGGTATGGTATCAAAGGCCTTTTCAATGTCAGCCACCATACAAACACCCCCGTTTATTTTGGCTGCTTCAATTGCCGCGTTTAGGGCAGTAACATTAGCATAGCATCCATTTGTTGGGACAAAACCTTTTTGTCGTGGATGTTGTTGGATGACAGCTCTAAGGCGGGTATCTAGTATACTCGATAAGATCCTGGTCAACATAGAGCCAATGGTCAATGGTCTCCAATTTTTCACATCTCTTTTATCTCTACCAGGCTTAGGTATAAGAACAGTCCGATTACTTCGCCAGCTTATCGGATAATATTCTTTTAAAAGAAGGAGATTATAGTACGCTGCAAGGACTGTTTTAATATCTTTGTGATTTAAGTGGTATCTTTTTATTTTATCTAGACCAGGGGCGGAAGTACTGGCGATTTTATTGGTCTTTTTAGCGATTTCTTCAGCCGTTATTGGAGCGAATATAATACTGGCGTTAATTAGAGGTTCATCCTGGCCTGCAAAAGAGACGTCAGGACCTGGCTGATTCCATAGGTCTCCATAAAGTCTTTCGACGTCTGCTTTGGGCGGCAGTTTAGCGGCATCAAATAATGATAGGTCATTACTAGTGACCATATCAGCTAAACGTTTTGGGCATTTTGTATACAATTCTTGGCATCTAGCAAATTCGAACTGTCTACGTTGGGCTTTATGCCCTTTCCGATGTTTATTATTACGTTTATTTTGGTTTATTATCTGAGTTTCTCTTTTGTTATTGCGCTTATTTGATTTAGTTTTTTCCTTTGGCTGTGCCAATAACTTGGACGTTATTTTTCCTACTATGTTGTTAATATTTTCCGCCTGTGTATCAGGGGCTTCAGCGCAAGTTTTTATTTCATTCATAATTTGTATCCAATCATCGGGGAATTCAGTATCAATTATAGCCTGTGTAAGCTTATCTTTATATGTTAGATCTCTTGCCGCCTGACTGTTTATATCTAAGCTAGAGCCTTCAGGTGTATTTGTAATGATTTGCCCGGCAATTTCATCTGTTGTTATTTCATCTAATTCAGTCATCGCATCATCCTCATCGTTATCACCTCTATCTTTTACGATTTTCAAGTGGCGCCTTTTATCAGAGATTTGTTTAGCGGTCTTGCCGGGTAGGAATTCAGCTATCTTTCTATTTATTTGTTTTATACTTGGGTCTTTACTGAATTCTTCTTCCAACTCTATTAGTGTTTTAGTTTCTTCGTCCGACCAGACTTGCGCATAGTTTACACGTTCCCTAGCGGGCCTTGTGGCTGCCTGAGTTCTTTTTAGGTTACGCAGAGAGGGATGCTCATGTCTCTCATGTTGGGCTAGCCCTGATTGACTGCCAAATGTAAGGGGACACTGCTCACATCTAAAGGGCAAGATTGCCTTTTCTTGTGGTCCTTTGCACCTATGCTTATGTATTAATAGACCGTGCACTTTCATAAATCTTTTCTTGCATGCAGAACATTCCCATTGGGTCCTTAAATGTGGGTGGGCAGTGTCGCAGTGATCTGCTAGTTGTTTTGGTTTGACAAAGGAGATATGATGGCCTTCATTATTACATTCTGGGCATAACAACGTTTCTGACTCGGACACTCGTATCGTCAGATCAACACGCTCAAGCAACTTGGTATTGCGAGTAGGATTTTGCCTTAAGTTCCCTTGCCAATTTGTGGAGCGGTCCACGGTCTGCGACGTGCCAGGAACAACAGTCACGTCGCAGGCTTCCCCTAGCTCGTTTGCGATTAACTCCGCAGCAGGCGGCACCTCAGGGACCATAGTACCGCCTGCCTCCGAGGCTTCATTATCTCCAGACTGCATCATGGTTGATATTCCCGCAAGGGGATGTTGTGGGTGTATAGGGGCACCCAGCCCATTGTAATATAGTGAGGCAACTGTCTCACTTTTTGGCCGACACTAGATGTACTGTGCAGCTAAACTGGTTTTTGGACAAAACGGTTGTTAGCCATATGGGGCCGCATAGCCCGAGGTTTTATTTAGTTATCCACCACGTTAATTCCGAGCGATATTATGCTCGCTGTGCAAGGCATCATAGATACCTGCAGTACCGCTACCTTTACATAGGACAGCGGCCGCCGCACTCCGTTTAGCCATGGCCACGGTTCGCAGAGCTTGCGCAACCAGTCCTCTGCGAATCGTGGCCATGTTACCGGCAGGTACCACGAGGAGGTAGGACGTGCGACTTGGACGGGAGAGGCTGAAGGGCCAGAGGCCTGTATTACGCTTCACCGTCCCTGTAACTATAACTCTCAAGAGCAATCTCGTCGCCCCCACGGTGCCACACGATGTAAGGTGGCTCCCGATCCCTCCGCACCTCCACGAGGTGGGAGCTGGGCAACGTCCAGTTGGCGACAACTGGGCGGCTGAGCCGGAGGGAAGGCACCGTGTGAGCGACGAGGAAGTCCCTTAAGAGAGTCATAGTTACTCCCGCCGTTTACCCGCGCTTTTTTGAATTTCTTCACGTTGACATTCAGAGCACTGGGCAGAAATCACATTGCGTCATCACCCGTGAGGGCCATCGCAATGCTTTGTTTTAATTAGACAGTCGGATTCCCCTAGTCCGTGCCAGTTCTGAGCTAAGCGTTGAATGGCGGCCGAAGAAGCGACCACGACGGCGTTAACCGCCACGGAAGCCTCGCAGCAAGGAAGATCCGCGGGAGGCCAAGGCACGGGACCGAGCTCGGATCCCGGGACGCGACCGAAGTCGCCAACCGTTCACCTCGCCCAGGCCCGGCACGTCAGCCAGACCCGCTTCCCGACCAAGCCCGACACGCCCCGCTCCTCAGAGCCAATCCTTATTCCGAAGTTACGGATCCAATTTGCCGACTTCCCTTACCTACATTAATCTATCGACTAGAGGCTCTTCACCTTGGAGACCTGCTGCGGATATGGGTACGAACCGGCGCGACACCTCCACGTGGCCCTCTCCTGGATTTTCAAGGTCCGAGGGGAAGATCCAGACACCGCCGCAACTGCGGTGCTCTTCGCGTTCCAAACCCTATCTCCCTGCTAGAGGTTTCCAGGGAACTCGAACGCTTATACAGAAAAGAAAACTCTTCCCAGATCTCCCGACGGCGTCTCCAGGTCATTTTGGGTTACCCCGACGAACACTCTTACGAGGGCCCGAATGGTATGCGGTTCCGCTGCCGGGTTCCGGAATAGGAACCGGATTCCCTTTCGCCCAATGGGTGTGCATCTCTGCAACTACTTCTTATAAATTCGATTTAGCCATATTTAACAGTTTTGTTGTTGCTTTTTAACTGAGAGCTTTAGGACACCTCATTTACATAGGATTTCTCTTAGGGCTTAGGATCGACTGACTCGTGTGCAACGGCTGTTCACACGAAACCCTTCTCCACGTCAGTCCTCCAGGGCCTCGCTGGAGTATTTGCTACTACCACCAAGATCTGCACCGACGGCGGCTCCAGGCAGGCTCACGCCCAGACCCTTCTGCGCACACCGCCGCGACCCTCCTACTCGTCAGGGCTTCATGGAGGACCAAATTTTGTCCAGCCCCA
>NW_027478168.1:13425000-13427500 GCF_051020975.1 Osmia lignaria lignaria
AAGTTCCTTCACCATTCGCTTTCCTCTCTTTTGTTACACAGTTTCAGACTACGATCAGGGGTACCGAAACGCTGTATTGATTGTAAACAACCATTTTTATCTTGGAGCGGAGCGTTCCTTTACTCGTTAGATTTGTCTTGTCGCGTGTGTATTCGCTTTTTCGACGCTTTTTAACCATTTAACTTGTTTAGCGAAGCTAAACGCACAGACAGACAAAAAAAAAGGAACAGCATCGCGCGTCAAACAGCGACGACCCATCTGAAGCGATCTTTCATTTATACACCGTTTGTAAACAGAGAGATGTATAAAGCGCGGGGAATCATTCGAAACCCTGGGGCTATTCGAGCTTGCATTTCAGCAAATTATCATCTCAAACATTTCACTCGTTTGCTTTTTCTAAATTTATAGGAGAGCTTCTTTCGTTTATTTTTGACACACCTTTCGTAAATATCGTTTCTGGCAACGTCGGGAGCGTGGATTTCTACAAGTGAACAATCGCGCCGATCCGATAACTTCCAGCAGGATGGAGAATCTTTATAGATTATCTTCCGAGAACTCGGTGCTTTCACGGGCGGTCGTTTATAAATTTTAACGAACGACTCGCGCGCCGTGACGCACTTGCGCTAGTTCGAAGAGATATTTCGAAATTTGTTTCTCTCCTTTAACGGCCTGCATTTAGTGTATCGGTTGCGATTTTCGTCACATCGTTTCCACGACAAACGCCGACGAACTGCCCAACTATCGCTCGTACGTTGCGACTCTTTCTTTGTTTATCGTTCATTCATTCTTTCAATTTCGTTCGATAATCCCGCTCCGAAACGTTCTACTTTCGTTGAACGACGGCGAGATGTTTAGAAAGAAATGAATTACTCTTTTTTCGAGAAGCAAACGCAAGCAGTCTTTTGTTAAGAAAACGACCCTCAGCCAGGCGTGGTCCAGGAATTGTATCCGTGGACCGCAATGTGCGTTCGAAATGTCGATGTTCATGTGTCCTGCAGTTCACACGTTGACGCGCAATTAGCTGCGTTCTTCATCGACCCACGAGCCAAGTGATCCACCGTTCAGGGTAATCGTAAAATTTTGTATTTCAAACTCTTTAGATCTTTAGAGTGTTATTTTCATTATTAACACGCATCACATTCGATACCCACATCACTCTCCCACCCGGCGCGTGCGGGAGAGCGAATTCGGGCGTCGCCAACGTATTTGTTTGTTTGTTCGATCGATCGTTGACGACACGATCGCGTCCAAGGACGGAAACCGTCGGAGAAACGCCCAGTGGCACGCTCCTCTCGACGGTCGGGCGTAAAGTACATTTAAAAACCTTGAAAAGTACGAACGCACACAAGGAATGCGAGCGCGCGTCCTGTCGCTGAATCGTGGGTTGCGAGATTCGAACAGACACACGGCCGGCGACGATCGGTCTAACTAATGGACACATAGTTTTTCAAAGACTCGCTATCGTCGCTTCTCAGCCGGTCCGTAAACAACACACATCGATCAGGCGGACGCACGAATCTTACCACGGTGCGTGTTTCGTAGATTCCAGGTTACCCGCAAGTACCTCTCTCTCCCTCTCGAAAGAGGAATCTCGATCCGTCCTTTTTGGACAATGGAGAAATCTTTTTATCGCAACACGGATGGCAAAGAAACAACCAAAGCGTAGGAGCGTGGGGACGAGAGCGACGAAAAGAACGTCGCGAAAACAAAGTTTCGACGGTTGCTCGTTCTAATACATCGTAGTTTCAACTCTCTCAGTTTTAACCACTCCTAGACGCTTCGTAAACTTTTAACAATTCTTCGCCTCCGCGAGTTTCATTTCGAATAGAGCGAACGCAACACGGACCAAAAAAACTCCGGTGATGCCAGATCATTTAGCAAAGATCAGACGGCGGGTCATCTGTATTCCTTTTCTCTCTTTTTTATATCTTTCCATTTAACTAGGGTGTCGCAACGACGGGTACATTTATATATTTATATATATTGTATTTCAATTTTAATGATCCTTCACTTTCGGTTTGTAATAATATGATCCTTCTTTCATTTCGATCCTTCATATTGTAGGTTAACCAACAGAAGTTTGTTTTTTTACGACTTGTATTTTTGTGGTTTGTTTGTTTGTTTCTTACGACTTGTTTGTACCCGATCAAGTAGACGACGACCCATAAGTATAAGTTAGAGAGATAAAGGTCGAGAGACCTCACGCAAGCGTCTTTTACTTCCATTCACATCAGCCAGAGAGAAATGGTCCGGCGTCGTGCTCTTTGGCGCCGTTGGTCGCACAGTTTTTTTGCCGGCGGTTCCGAACGGACGGGAGAAACGCGATGAGTAATCAAAGCGACCTCCGCACGTAACCGTGTCGGTGTAATTTTACCGCATCGCAGCGTTTTGGTATTTGTTTCTTATTGGCTCGAACCCGAGATTTATGTGTTTTGTGTCATGTATATGGTATTATTTATTATATCTTTCTCGTTTTGTATAATTTTTGGTCCGAGCTCAA
>NW_027478168.1:13430000-13437500 GCF_051020975.1 Osmia lignaria lignaria
TTATTTTCCTCTCTGAACGTATCAGAGAGGATTTTATTTCTGACACCTCTTGACTTTTCTTAAATTCAGGGACGTAATTTTGTTCATAATTCAGTGGACTTTTGTGTATTTTATACTTTAAATATTTCCAAACAGTCTCCCTTCTAAAAGTGATAGAACGAATTTTCGTCTAACACTACTTTCTTGGTTCAAAAATTTTATACAATCTTATAACTTTTTCAGTTTTAACAAATTTTGGTTACAGACAGTTGATGCTCAGTTTGTACAAGTATGCAACATTTATAAGTGCATACAGGTCACCAGCCTTATATTACAAGGCTCACCACATATGGGCCATTCGGTCTTAGACACCGACCCGTGGTAATGCTGTGTGGAGATTAATAATAATCCGCAACGGAAAACCGGAACGAGAATAGTCGAGAAAGTATATTCTCGAGGAGCGGTAGACTGCTTTTCAACCGAAGTCATAAAAGAGCCACACGCTCGACGCTACTCCCGACCGGTCCGAGCGAACCGAAAGTGCCTTCCTATAAATACCGAACGGCCGGCCGCTAGGTCGGCGACGCATGGGCTTACGCCCAGGCGTATGCCTGTGCAAACCGCCGTGAGAGCGTACCATCCCGCCGGCACGGTAAAACTTAGACTGAAAATATCGTCGAACATATCCTTTCATTTTATAACGTTCTATACATGAAAATTAATAAATTAACATGCAGGACATAATAAATTCACATTCTCATGTAAATCATGGGTTTAATTAATATTTTAAAAAATTTTAAAACCGCCCAGAACCGATGAGATGAAAATATTAAAACGATATTTTTGCATTTTCTTACGGTAAAACATTAACAAATAAGCGACTATAGCAATATAAAACTCCATTTGTAATTTAATTAATCAAAATTAATATTTTTTTTTGATTTTTCAGCGATCCAGAACCGATGAGACGAAAACATTAAAACGATATTTTTGCATTTTCTTACGACAAAACATTAACAAATACGAGACTATAACAATATAAAACTACATATGTAATTTAATTAATCAAAATTAATAATTTTTTTTGATTTTTCAGTGATCCAGAACCGATAAGTCGAAAATTTTAACAATCATATTTTTGCATTCTGTACCGTGGATCCATCGTTAAACGCTATTAAACTAACGTCCGTGATGGTATAAATGCAGATTTTCGCTCCGTTTAGCCAAAATAACGAACTTTAGGTGCGCTCCGAAATATTTCAAAGTCCCAGCGGCGTATTGCTTCGCCTCTTAGAACCGATTAGTCGAAAATTTTAACAATCATATTTTTGCATTCTGTACCGTGGATCCATCGTTAAACGCTATTAAACTAACGTCCGTGATGGTATAAATGCAGATTTTCGCTCCGTTTAGCCAAAATAACGAACTTTAGGTGCGCTCCGAAATATTTCAAAGTCCCAGCGGCGTATTGCTTCGCCTCTTAGAACCGATTAGTCGAAAATTTTAACAATCATATTTTTGCATTCTGTACCGTGGATCCATCGTTAAACGCTATTAAACTAACGTCCGTGATGGTATAAATGCAGATTTTCGCTCCGTTTAGCCAAAATAACGAACTTTAGGTGATCTCCGAAATATTTCAAAGTCCCAGCGGCGTATTGCTTCGCCTCTTAGAACCGATTAGTCGAAAATTTTAACAATCATATTTTTGCATTCTGTACCGTGGATCCATCGTTAAACGCTATTAAACTAACGTCCGTGATGGTATAAATGCAGATTTTCGCTCCGTTTAGCCAAAATAACGAACTTTAGGTGCGCTCCGAAATATTTCAAAGTCCCAGCGGCGTATTGCTTCGCCTCTTAGAACCGATTAGTCGAAAATTTTAACAATCATATTTTTGCATTCTGTACCGTGGATCGATCGTTAAACGCTATTGAACTAACGTCCGTGATGGTATAAATGCAGATTTTCGCTCCGTTTAGCCAAAATAACGAACTTTAGGTGCGCTCCGAAATATTTCAAAGTCCCAGCGGCGTATTGCTTCGCCTCTTAGAACCGATTAGTCGAAAATTTTAACAATCATATTTTTGCATTCTGTACCGTGGATTCATCGTTAAACGCTATTAAACTAACGTCCGTGATGGTATAAATGCAGATTTTCGCTCCGTTTAGCCAAAATAACGAACTTTAGGTGCGCTCCGAAATATTTCAAAGTCCCAGCGGCGTATTGCTTCGCCTCTTAGAACCGATTAGTCGAAAATTTTAACAATCATATTTTTGCATTCTGTACCGTGGATCCATCGTTAAACGCTATTAAACTAACGTCCGTGATGGTATAAATGCAGATTTTCGCTCCGTTTAGCCAAAATAACGAACTTTAGGTGCGCTCCGAAATACTTCAAAGTCCCAGCGGCGTATTGCTTCGCCTCTTAGAACCGATTAGTCGAAAATTTTAACAATCATATTTTTGCATTCTGTACCGTGGATCGATCGTTAAACGCTATCGAACTAACGTCCGTGATGGTATAAATGCAGATTTTCGCTCCGTTTAGCCAAAATAACGAACTTTAGGTGCGCTCCGAAATACTACAAAGTCCCAGCGGCGTATTGCTTCGCCTCTTAGAACCGATTAGTCGAAAATTTTAACAATCATATTTTTGCATTCTGTACCGTGGATCCATCGTTAAACGCTATTAAACTAACGTCCGTGATGGTATAAATGCAGATTTTCGCTCCGTTTAGCCAAAATAACGAACTTTAGGTGCGCTCCGAAATATTTCAAAGTCCCAGCGGCGTATTGCTTCGCCTCTTAGAACCGATTAGTCGAAAATTTTAACAATCATATTTTTGCATTCTGTACCGTGGATCCATCGTTAAACGCTATTGAACTAACGTCCGTGATGGTATAAATGCAGATTTTCGCTCCGTTTAGCCAAAATAACGAACTTTAGGTGCGCTCCGAAATATTTCAAAGTCCCAGCGGCGTATTGCTTCGCCTCTTAGAACCGATTAGTCGAAAATTTTAACAATCATATTTTTGCATTCTGTACCGTGGATCGATCGTTAAACGCTATTGAACTAACGTCCGTGATGGTATAAATGCAGATTTTCGCTCCGTTTAGCCAAAATAACGAACTTTAGGTGCGCTCCGAAATATTTCAAAGTCCCAGCGGCGTATTGCTTCGCCTCTTAGAACCGATTAGTCGAAAATTTTAACAATCATATTTTTGCATTCTGTACCGTGGATTCATCGTTAAACGCTATTAAACTAACGTCCGTGATGGTATAAATGCAGATTTTCGCTCCGTTTAGCCAAAATAACGAACTTTAGGTGCGCTCCGAAATATTTCAAAGTCCCAGCGGCGTATTGCTTCGCCTCTTAGAACCGATTAGTCGAAAATTTTAACAATCATATTTTTGCATTCTGTACCGTGGATCGATCGTTAAACGCTATCGAACTAACGTCCGTGATGGTATAAATGCAGATTTTCGCTCCGTTTAGCCAAAATAACGAACTTTAGGTGCGCTCCGAAATATTTCAAAGTCCCAGCGGCGTATTGCTTCGCCTCTTAGAACCGATTAGTCGAAAATTTTAACAATCATATTTTTGCATTCTGTACCGTGGATCCATCGTTAAACGCTATTAAACTAACGTCCGTGATGGTATAAATGCAGATTTTCGCTCCGTTTAGCCAAAATAACGAACTTTAGGTGCGCTCCGAAATATTTCAAAGTCCCAGCGGCGTATTGCTTCGCCTCTTAGAACCGATTAGTCGAAAATTTTAACAATCATATTTTTGCATTCTGTACCGTGGATTCATCGTTAAACGCTATTAAACTAACGTCCGTGATGGTATAAATGCAGATTTTCGCTCCGTTTAGCCAAAATAACGAACTTTAGGTGCGCTCCGAAATATTTCAAAGTCCCAGCGGCGTATTGCTTCGCCTCTTAGAACCGATTAGTCGAAAATTTTAACAATCATATTTTTGCATTCTGTACCGTGGATCCATCGTTAAACGCTATTAAACTAACGTCCGTGATGGTATAAATGCAGATTTTCGCTCCGTTTAGCCAAAATAACGAACTTTAGGTGCGCTCCGAAATACTTCAAAGTCCCAGCGGCGTATTGCTTCGCCTCTTAGAACCGATTAGTCGAAAATTTTAACAATCATATTTTTGCATTCTGTACCGTGGATCGATCGTTAAACGCTATCGAACTAACGTCCGTGATGGTATAAATGCAGATTTTCGCTCCGTTTAGCCAAAATAACGAACTTTAGGTGCGCTCCGAAATATTTCAAAGTCCCAGCGGCGTATTGCTTCGCCTCTTAGAACCGATTAGTCGAAAATTTTAACAATCATATTTTTGCATTCTGTACCGTGGATCTATCGTTAAACGCTATTAAACTAACGTCCGTGATGGTATAAATGCAGATTTTCGCTCCGTTTAGCCAAAATAACGAACTTTAGGTGCGCTCCGAAATACTACAAAGTCCCAGCGGCGTATTGCTTCGCCTCTTAGAACCGATTAGTCGAAAATTTTAACAATCATATTTTTGCATTCTGTACCGTGGATCCATCGTTAAACGCTATTAAACTAACGTCCGTGATGGTATAAATGCAGATTTTCGCTCCGTTTAGCCAAAATAACGAACTTTAGGTGCGCTCCGAAATATTTCAAAGTCCCAGCGGCGTATTGCTTCGCCTCTTAGAACCGATTAGTCGAAAATTTTAACAATCATATTTTTGCATTCTGTACCGTGGATCCATCGTTAAACGCTATTGAACTAACGTCCGTGATGGTATAAATGCAGATTTTCGCTCCGTTTAGCCAAAATAACGAACTTTAGGTGCGCTCCGAAATATTTCAAAGTCCCAGCGGCGTATTGCTTCGCCTCTTAGAACCGATTAGTCGAAAATTTTAACAATCATATTTTTGCATTCTGTACCGTGGATCCATCGTTAAACGCTATTAAACTAACGTCCGTGATGGTATAAATGCAGATTTTCGCTCCGTTTAGCCAAAATAACGAACTTTAGGTGCGCTCCGAAATATTTCAAAGTCCCAGCGGCGTATTGCTTCGCCTCTTAGAACCGATTAGTCGAAAATTTTAACAATCATATTTTTGCATTCTGTACCGTGGATCGATCGTTAAACGCTATTGAACTAACGTCCGTGATGGTATAAATGCAGATTTTCGCTCCGTTTAGCCAAAATAACGAACTTTAGGTGCGCTCCGAAATATTTCAAAGTCCCAGCGGCGTATTGCTTCGCCTCTTAGAACCGATTAGTCGAAAATTTTAACAATCATATTTTTGCATTCTGTACCGTGGATTCATCGTTAAACGCTATTAAACTAACGTCCGTGATGGTATAAATGCAGATTTTCGCTCCGTTTAGCCAAAATAACGAACTTTAGGTGCGCTCCGAAATATTTCAAAGTCCCAGCGGCGTATTGCTTCGCCTCTTAGAACCGATTAGTCGAAAATTTTAACAATCATATTTTTGCATTCTGTACCGTGGATCCATCGTTAAACGCTATTAAACTAACGTCCGTGATGGTATAAATGCAGATTTTCGCTCCGTTTAGCCAAAATAACGAACTTTAGGTGCGCTCCGAAATACTTCAAAGTCCCAGCGGCGTATTGCTTCGCCTCTTAGAACCGATTAGTCGAAAATTTTAACAATCATATTTTTGCATTCTGTACCGTGGATCGATCGTTAAACGCTATCGAACTAACGTCCGTGATGGTATAAATGCAGATTTTCGCTCCGTTTAGCCAAAATAACGAACTTTAGGTGCGCTCCGAAATATTTCAAAGTCCCAGCGGCGTATTGCTTCGCCTCTTAGAACCGATTAGTCGAAAATTTTAACAATCATATTTTTGCATTCTGTACCGTGGATCTATCGTTAAACGCTATTAAACTAACGTCCGTGATGGTATAAATGCAGATTTTCGCTCCGTTTAGCCAAAATAACGAACTTTAGGTGCGCTCCGAAATACTACAAAGTCCCAGCGGCGTATTGCTTCGCCTCTTAGAACCGATTAGTCGAAAATTTTAACAATCATATTTTTGCATTCTGTACCGTGGATCCATCGTTAAACGCTATTAAACTAACGTCCGTGATGGTATAAATGCAGATTTTCGCTCCGTTTAGCCAAAATAACGAACTTTAGGTGCGCTCCGAAATATTTCAAAGTCCCAGCGGCGTATTGCTTCGCCTCTTAGAACCGATTAGTCGAAAATTTTAACAATCATATTTTTGCATTCTGTACCGTGGATCCATCGTTAAACGCTATTGAACTAACGTCCGTGATGGTATAAATGCAGATTTTCGCTCCGTTTAGCCAAAATAACGAACTTTAGGTGCGCTCCGAAATATTTCAAAGTCCCAGCGGCGTATTGCTTCGCCTCTTAGAACCGATTAGTCGAAAATTTTAACAATCATATTTTTGCATTCTGTACCGTGGATCCATCGTTAAACGCTATTCAACTAACGTCCGTGATGGTATAAATGCAGATTTTCGCTCCGTTTAGCCAAAATAACGAACTTTAGGTGCGCTCCGAAATATTTCAAAGTCCCAGCGGCGTATTGCTTCGCCTCTTAGAACCGATTAGTCGAAAATTTTAACAATCATATTTTTGCATTCTGTACCGTGGATCGATCGTTAAACGCTATTGAACTAACGTCCGTGATGGTATAAATGCAGATTTTCGCTCCGTTTAGCCAAAATAACGAACTTTAGGTGCGCTCCGAAATATTTCAAAGTCCCAGCGGCGTATTGCTTCGCCTCTTAGAACCGATTAGTCGAAAATTTTAACAATCATATTTTTGCATTCTGTACCGTGGATCGATCGTTAAACGCTATTGAACTAACGTCCGTGATGGTATAAATGCAGATTTTCGCTCCGTTTAGCCAAAATAACGAACTTTAGGTGCGCTCCGAAATATTTCAAAGTCCCAGCGGCGTATTGCTTCGCCTCTTAGAACCGATTAGTCGAAAATTTTAACAATCATATTTTTGCATTCTGTACCGTGGATTCATCGTTAAACGCTATTAAACTAACGTCCGTGATGGTATAAATGCAGATTTTCGCTCCGTTTAGCCAAAATAACGAACTTTAGGTGCGCTCCGAAATATTTCAAAGTCCCAGCGGCGTATTGCTTCGCCTCTTAGAACCGATTAGTCGAAAATTTTAACAATCATATTTTTGCATTCTGTACCGTGGATCGATCGTTAAACGCTATCGAACTAACGTCCGTGATGGTATAAATGCAGATTTTCGCTCCGTTTAGCCAAAATAACGAACTTTAGGTGCGCTCCGAAATATTTCAAAGTCCCAGCGGCGTATTGCTTCGCCTCTTAGAACCGATTAGTCGAAAATTTTAACAATCATATTTTTGCATTCTGTACCGTGGATCCATCGTTAAACGCTATTAAACTAACGTCCGTGATGGTATAAATGCAGATTTTCGCTCCGTTTAGCCAAAATAACGAACTTTAGGTGCGCTCC
>NW_027478168.1:13450000-13455000 GCF_051020975.1 Osmia lignaria lignaria
TTGGTTACAGACAGTTGATGCTCAGTTTGTACAAGTATGCAACATTTATAAGTGCATACAGGTCACCAGCCTTATATTACAAGGCTCACCACATATGGGCCATTCGGTCTTAGACACCGACCCGTGGTAATGCTGTGTGGAGATTAATAATAATCCGCAACGGAAAACCGGAACGAGAATAGTCGAGAAAGTATATTCTCGAGGAGCGGTAGACTGCTTTTCAACCGAAGTCATAAAAGAGCCACACGCTCGACGCTACTCCCGACCGGTCCGAGCGAACCGAAAGTGCCTTCCTATAAATACCGAACGGCCGGCCGCTAGGTCGGCGACGCATGGGCTTACGCCCAGGCGTATGCCTGTGCAAACCGCCGTGAGAGCGTACCATCCCGCCGGCACGGTAAAACTTAGACTGAAAATATCGTCGAACATATCCTTTCATTTTATAACGTTCTATACATGAAAATTAATAAATTAACATGCAGGACATAATAAATTCACATTCTCATGTAAATCATGGGTTTAATTAATATTTTAAAAAATTTTAAAACCGCCCAGAACCGATGAGATGAAAATATTAAAACGATATTTTTGCATTTTCTTACGGTAAAACATTAACAAATAAGCGACTATAGCAATATAAAACTCCATTTGTAATTTAATTAATCAAAATTAATATTTTTTTTTGATTTTTCAGCGATCCAGAACCGATGAGACGAAAACATTAAAACGATATTTTTGCATTTTCTTACGACAAAACATTAACAAATACGAGACTATAACAATATAAAACTACATATGTAATTTAATTAATCAAAATTAATAATTTTTTTTGATTTTTCAGTGATCCAGAACCGATAAGTCGAAAATTTTAACAATCATATTTTTGCATTCTGTACCGTGGATCCATCGTTAAACGCTATTAAACTAACGTCCGTGATGGTATAAATGCAGATTTTCGCTCCGTTTAGCCAAAATAACGAACTTTAGGTGCGCTCCGAAATATTTCAAAGTCCCAGCGGCGTATTGCTTCGCCTCTTAGAACCGATTAGTCGAAAATTTTAACAATCATATTTTTGCATTCTGTACCGTGGATCGATCGTTAAACGCTATTAAACTAGCGTCCGTGATGGTATAAATGCAGATTTTCGCTCCGTTTAGCCAAAATAACGAACTTTAGGTGCGCTCCGAAATATTTCAAAGTCCCAGCGGCGTATTGCTTCGCCTCTTAGAACCGATTAGTCGAAAATTTTAACAATCATATTTTTGCATTCTGTACCGTGGATCCATCGTTAAACGCTATTAAACTAACGTCCGTGATGGTATAAATGCAGATTTTCGCTCCGTTTAGCCAAAATAACGAACTTTAGGTGCGCTCCGAAATATTTCAAAGTCCCAGCGGCGTATTGCTTCGCCTCTTAGAACCGATTAGTCAAAAATTTTAACAATCATATTTTTGCATTCTGTACCGTGGATCGATCGTTAAACGCTATTGAACTAACGTCCGTGATGGTATAAATGCAGATTTTCGCTCCGTTTAGCCAAAATAACGAACTTTAGGTGCGCTCCGAAATATTTCAAAGTCCCAGCGGCGTATTGCTTCGCCTCTTAGAACCGATTAGTCGAAAATTTTAACAATCATATTTTTGCATTCTGTACCGTGGATCCATCGTTAAACGCTATTAAACTAACGTCCGTGATGGTATAAATGCAGATTTTCGCTCCGTTTAGCCAAAATAACGAACTTTAGGTGCGCTCCGAAATATTTCAAAGTCCCAGCGGCGTATTGCTTCGCCTCTTAGAACCGATTAGTCGAAAATTTTAACAATCATATTTTTGCATTCTGTACCGTGGATCGATCGTTAAACGCTATTGAACTAACGTCCGTGATGGTATAAATGCAGATTTTCGCTCCGTTTAGCCAAAATAACGAACTTTAGGTGCGCTCCGAAATATTTCAAAGTCCCAGCGGCGTATTGCTTCGCCTCTTAGAACCGATTAGTCGAAAATTTTAACAATCATATTTTTGCATTCTGTACCGTGGATCCATCGTTAAACGCTATTAAACTAACGTCCGTGATGGTATAAATGCAGATTTTCGCTCCGTTTAGCCAAAATAACGAACTTTAGGTGCGCTCCGAAATATTTCAAAGTCCCAGCGGCGTATTGCTTCGCCTCTTAGAACCGATTAGTCGAAAATTTTAACAATCATATTTTTGCATTCTGTACCGTGGATCCATCGTTAAACGCTATTAAACTAACGTCCGTGATGGTATAAATGCAGATTTTCGCTCCGTTTAGCCAAAATAACGAACTTTAGGTGCGCTCCGAAATATTTCAAAGTCCCAGCGGCGTATTGCTTCGCCTCTTAGAACCGATTAGTCGAAAATTTTAACAATCATATTTTTGCATTCTGTACCGTGGATCCATCGTTAAACGCTATTAAACTAACGTCCGTGATGGTATAAATGCAGATTTTCGCTCCGTTTAGCCAAAATAACGAACTTTAGGTGCGCTCCGAAATATTTCAAAGTCCCAGCGGCGTATTGCTTCGCCTCTTAGAACCGATTAGTCGAAAATTTTAACAATCATATTTTTGCATTCTGTACCGTGGATCCATCGTTAAACGCTATTAAACTAACGTCCGTGATGGTATAAATGCAGATTTTCGCTCCGTTTAGCCAAAATAACGAACTTTAGGTGCGCTCCGAAATATTTCAAAGTCCCAGCGGCGTATTGCTTCGCCTCTTAGAACCGATTAGTCGAAAATTTTAACAATCATATTTTTGCATTCTGTACCGTGGATCCATCGTTAAACGCTATTGAACTAACGTCCGTGATGGTATAAATGCAGATTTTCGCTCCGTTTAGCCAAAATAACGAACTTTAGGTGCGCTCCGAAATATTTCAAAGTCCCAGCGGCGTATTGCTTCGCCTCTTAGAACCGATTAGTCGAAAATTTTAACAATCATATTTTTGCATTCTGTACCGTGGATCCATCGTTAAACGCTATTAAACTAACGTCCGTGATGGTATAAATGCAGATTTTCGCTCCGTTTAGCCAAAATAACGAACTTTAGGTGCGCTCCGAAATATTTCAAAGTCCCAGCGGCGTATTGCTTCGCCTCTTAGAACCGATTAGTCGAAAATTTTAACAATCATATTTTTGCATTCTGTACCGTGGATCGATCGTTAAACGCTATTGAACTAACGTCCGTGATGGTATAAATGCAGATTTTCGCTCCGTTTAGCCAAAATAACGAACTTTAGGTGCGCTCCGAAATATTTCAAAGTCCCAGCGGCGTATTGCTTCGCCTCTTAGAACCGATTAGTCGAAAATTTTAACAATCATATTTTTGCATTCTGTACCGTGGATCCATCGTTAAACGCTATTAAACTAACGTCCGTGATGGTATAAATGCAGATTTTCGCTCCGTTTAGCCAAAATAACGAACTTTAGGTGCGCTCCGAAATATTTCAAAGTCCCAGCGGCGTATTGCTTCGCCTCTTAGAACCGATTAGTCGAAAATTTTAACAATCATATTTTTGCATTCTGTACCGTGGATCCATCGTTAAACGCGATTAAACTAACGTCCGTGATGGTATAAATGCAGATTTTCGCTCCGTTTAGCCAAAATAACGAACTTTAGGTGCGCTCCGAAATATTTCAAAGTCCCAGCGGCGTATTGCTTCGCCTCTTAGAACCGATTAGTCGAAAATTTTAACAATCACATTTTTGCATTCTGTACCGTGGATCGATCGTTAAACGCTATTGAACTAACGTCCGTGATGGTATAAATGCAGATTTTCGCTCCGTTTAGCCAAAATAACGAACTTTAGGTGCGCTCCGAAATATTTCAAAGTCCCAGCCGCGTATTGCTTTGCCCCGAAATTTTTCAAACTTCCAGCGGCGTGTTGCTTTCAAAGTGCCTCCCTCTAAATACCGATCGGCAGGCCGCTAGGTCGGCGACGCACGGGCTTACGCCCAGGCGTATACGGGGGCAAATCGCCGTGAGAGCGTGCGATTTTGACTTTCGCAATAAGATAGTCTCCTTTATGAAAAGGAGCGTACACGTCTCCCAAAAAAAAAAACAGTTTCATGACGATCAATGTAGTTCTTGATCGAAATGTATCATAGGACGAAGATTTTATCGAAAAGTACGAACTTTGGCGACGCATCGAAATTTTTCAAAGTTCCAACGGCGTGTTGCTTTCAAAGTGCCTCCCTCTAAATACCGATCGGCAGGCCAGTAGGTCGGCGACGCACGGGCTTACGCCCAGGCGTATACGGGGGCAAATCGCCGTGAGAGCGTGCGATTTTGACTTTCGCAATAAGATAGTCTCCTTTATGAAAAGGAGCGTACACGTCTCCCAAAAAAAAAAACAGTTTCATGACGATCAATGTAGTTCTTGATCGAAATGTATCATAGGACGAAGATTTTATCGAAAAGTACGAACTTTGGCGACGCATCGAAATTTTTCAAAGTTCCAACGGCGTGTTGCTTTCAAAGTGCCTCCCTCTAAATACCGATCGGCAGGCCGCTAGGTCGGCGACGCACGGGCTTACGCCCAGGCGTATACGGGGGCAAATCGCCGTGAGAGTGTGCGATTTTGACTTTCGCAATAAGATAGTCTCCTTTATGAAAAGGAGCGTACACGTCTCCCAAAAAAAAAAACAGTTTCATGACGATCAATGTAGTTCTTGATCGAAATGTATCATAGGACGAAGATTTTATCGAAAAGTACGAACTTTGGCGACGCATCGAAATTTTTCAAAGTTCCAACGGCGTGTTGCTTTCAAAGTGCCTCCCTCTAAATACCGATCGGCAGGCCGCTAGGTCGGCGACGCACGGGCTTACGCCCAGGCGTATACGGGGGCAAATCGCCGTGAGAGCGTGCGATTTTGACTTTCGCAATAAGATAGTCTCCTTTATGAAAAGGAGCGTACACGTCTCCCAAAAAAAAACAGTTTCATGACGATCAATGTAGTTCTTGATCGAAAT
>NW_027478168.1:13460000-13462500 GCF_051020975.1 Osmia lignaria lignaria
TTCGAACTGTCTACGTTGGGCTTTATGCCCTTTCCGATGTTTATTATTACGTTTATTTTGGTTTATTATCTGAGTTTCTCTTTTGTTATTGCGCTTATTTGATTTAGTTTTTTCCTTTGGCTGTGCCAATAACTTGGACGTTATTTTTCCTACTATGTTGTTAATATTTTCCGCCTGTGTATCAGGGGCTTCAGCGCAAGTTTTTATTTCATTCATAATTTGTATCCAATCATCGGGGAATTCAGTATCAATTATAGCCTGTGTAAGCTTATCTTTATATGTTAGATCTCTTGCCGCCTGACTGTTTATATCTAAGCTAGAGCCTTCAGGTGTATTTGTAATGATTTGCCCGGCAATTTCATCTGTTGTTATTTCATCTAATTCAGTCATCGCATCATCCTCATCGTTATCACCTCTATCTTTTACGATTTTCAAGTGGCGCCTTTTATCAGAGATTTGTTTAGCGGTCTTGCCGGGTAGGAATTCAGCTATCTTTCTATTTATTTGTTTTATACTTGGGTCTTTACTGAATTCTTCTTCCAACTCTATTAGTGTTTTAGTTTCTTCGTCCGACCAGACTTGCGCATAGTTTACACGTTCCCTAGCGGGCCTTGTGGCTGCCTGAGTTCTTTTTAGGTTACGCAGAGAGGGATGCTCATGTCTCTCATGTTGGGCTAGCCCTGATTGACTGCCAAATGTAAGGGGACACTGCTCACATCTAAAGGGCAAGATTGCCTTTTCTTGTGGTCCTTTGCACCTATGCTTATGTATTAATAGACCGTGCACTTTCATAAATCTTTTCTTGCATGCAGAACATTCCCATTGGGTCCTTAAATGTGGGTGGGCAGTGTCGCAGTGATCTGCTAGTTGTTTTGGTTTGACAAAGGAGATATGATGGCCTTCATTATTACATTCTGGGCATAACAACGTTTCTGACTCGGACACTCGTATCGTCAGATCAACACGCTCAAGCAACTTGGTATTGCGAGTAGGATTTTGCCTTAAGTTCCCTTGCCAATTTGTGGAGCGGTCCACGGTCTGCGACGTGCCAGGAACAACAGTCACGTCGCAGGCTTCCCCTAGCTCGTTTGCGATTAACTCCGCAGCAGGCGGCACCTCAGGGACCATAGTACCGCCTGCCTCCGAGGCTTCATTATCTCCAGACTGCATCATGGTTGATATTCCCGCAAGGGGATGTTGTGGGTGTATAGGGGCACCCAGCCCATTGTAATATAGTGAGGCAACTGTCTCACTTTTTGGCCGACACTAGATGTACTGTGCAGCTAAACTGGTTTTTGGACAAAACGGTTGTTAGCCATATGGGGCCGCATAGCCCGAGGTTTTATTTAGTTATCCACCACGTTAATTCCGAGCGATATTATGCTCGCTGTGCAAGGCATCATAGATACCTGCAGTACCGCTACCTTTACATAGGACAGCGGCCGCCGCACTCCGTTTAGCCATGGCCACGGTTCGCAGAGCTTGCGCAACCAGTCCTCTGCGAATCGTGGCCATGTTACCGGCAGGTACCACGAGGAGGTAGGACGTGCGACTTGGACGGGAGAGGCTGAAGGGCCAGAGGCCTGTATTACGCTTCACCGTCCCTGTAACTATAACTCTCAAGAGCAATCTCGTCGCCCCCACGGTGCCACACGATGTAAGGTGGCTCCCGATCCCTCCGCACCTCCACGAGGTGGGAGCTGGGCAACGTCCAGTTGGCGACAACTGGGCGGCTGAGCCGGAGGGAAGGCACCGTGTGAGCGACGAGGAAGTCCCTTAAGAGAGTCATAGTTACTCCCGCCGTTTACCCGCGCTTTTTTGAATTTCTTCACGTTGACATTCAGAGCACTGGGCAGAAATCACATTGCGTCATCACCCGTGAGGGCCATCGCAATGCTTTGTTTTAATTAGACAGTCGGATTCCCCTAGTCCGTGCCAGTTCTGAGCTAAGCGTTGAATGGCGGCCGAAGAAGCGACCACGACGGCGTTAACCGCCACGGAAGCCTCGCAGCAAGGAAGATCCGCGGGAGGCCAAGGCACGGGACCGAGCTCGGATCCCGGGACGCGACCGAAGTCGCCAACCGTTCACCTCGCCCAGGCCCGGCACGTCAGCCAGACCCGCTTCCCGACCAAGCCCGACACGCCCCGCTCCTCAGAGCCAATCCTTATTCCGAAGTTACGGATCCAATTTGCCGACTTCCCTTACCTACATTAATCTATCGACTAGAGGCTCTTCACCTTGGAGACCTGCTGCGGATATGGGTACGAACCGGCGCGACACCTCCACGTGGCCCTCTCCTGGATTTTCAAGGTCCGAGGGGAAGATCCAGACACCGCCGCAACTGCGGTGCTCTTCGCGTTCCAAACCCTATCTCCCTGCTAGAGGTTTCCAGGGAACTCGAACGCTTATACAGAAAAGAAAACTCTTCCCAGATCTCCCGACGGCGTCTCCAGGTCATTTTGGGTTACCCCGACGAACACTCTTACGAGGGCCCGAATG
>NW_027478168.1:13465000-13467500 GCF_051020975.1 Osmia lignaria lignaria
GAGCGCCACGGAAGCAAGAGGAAAAGCAAGAGCGAGAGAACATTTCGCGTATACTTCATTTAACAATTTTAACCAACACGCGATGTACTCCACACACCTCTTAGATTTAACAACTGCTTTTCTCTTCTTCTCCCCTTAGCGCAAGGGTAAACCCCATTTGTTTCTTCTTTGGAACGCAACAAAACTTTCGAGGACTGGACGACCGAGCGATGGTCGCGCGGTCTTCGCTTATCTTTAACAAACGAAGTAGTCCGTATGTATTCTAAATGTTGAAGCCTCCTAGAGCTTTAAGCCATGCGAGACATTGAAATGCTGTTTTAACGGGAGCATGCATAATTGCTGCAAACATACTTTTATCACAAGTTCTAGCCACGCCACGGAGGCTTCGAAGTTCCTTCACCATTCGCTTTCCTCTCTTTTGTTACACAGTTTCAGACTACGATCAGGGGTACCGAAACGCTGTATTGATTGTAAACAACCATTTTTATCTTGGAGCGGAGCGTTCCTTTACTCGTTAGATTTGTCTTGTCGCGTGTGTATTCGCTTTTTCGACGCTTTTTAACCATTTAACTTGTTTAGCGAAGCTAAACGCACAGACAGACAAAAAAAAAGGAACAGCATCGCGCGTCAAACAGCGACGACCCATCTGAAGCGATCTTTCATTTATACACCGTTTGTAAACAGAGAGATGTATAAAGCGCGGGGAATCATTCGAAACCCTGGGGCTATTCGAGCTTGCATTTCAGCAAATTATCATCTCAAACATTTCACTCGTTTGCTTTTTCTAAATTTATAGGAGAGCTTCTTTCGTTTATTTTTGACACACCTTTCGTAAATATCGTTTCTGGCAACGTCGGGAGCGTGGATTTCTACAAGTGAACAATCGCGCCGATCCGATAACTTCCAGCAGGATGGAGAATCTTTATAGATTATCTTCCGAGAACTCGGTGCTTTCACGGGCGGTCGTTTATAAATTTTAACGAACGACTCGCGCGCCGTGACGCACTTGCGCTAGTTCGAAGAGATATTTCGAAATTTGTTTCTCTCCTTTAACGGCCTGCATTTAGTGTATCGGTTGCGATTTTCGTCACATCGTTTCCACGACAAACGCCGACGAACTGCCCAACTATCGCTCGTACGTTGCGACTCTTTCTTTGTTTATCGTTCATTCATTCTTTCAATTTCGTTCGATAATCCCGCTCCGAAACGTTCTACTTTCGTTGAACGACGGCGAGATGTTTAGAAAGAAATGAATTACTCTTTTTTCGAGAAGCAAACGCAAGCAGTCTTTTGTTAAGAAAACGACCCTCAGCCAGGCGTGGTCCAGGAATTGTATCCGTGGACCGCAATGTGCGTTCGAAATGTCGATGTTCATGTGTCCTGCAGTTCACACGTTGACGCGCAATTAGCTGCGTTCTTCATCGACCCACGAGCCAAGTGATCCACCGTTCAGGGTAATCGTAAAATTTTGTATTTCAAACTCTTTAGATCTTTAGAGTGTTATTTTCATTATTAACACGCATCACATTCGATACCCACATCACTCTCCCACCCGGCGCGTGCGGGAGAGCGAATTCGGGCGTCGCCAACGTATTTGTTTGTTTGTTCGATCGATCGTTGACGACACGATCGCGTCCAAGGACGGAAACCGTCGGAGAAACGCCCAGTGGCACGCTCCTCTCGACGGTCGGGCGTAAAGTACATTTAAAAACCTTGAAAAGTACGAACGCACACAAGGAATGCGAGCGCGCGTCCTGTCGCTGAATCGTGGGTTGCGAGATTCGAACAGACACACGGCCGGCGACGATCGGTCTAACTAATGGACACATAGTTTTTCAAAGACTCGCTATCGTCGCTTCTCAGCCGGTCCGTAAACAACACACATCGATCAGGCGGACGCACGAATCTTACCACGGTGCGTGTTTCGTAGATTCCAGGTTACCCGCAAGTACCTCTCTCTCCCTCTCGAAAGAGGAATCTCGATCCGTCCTTTTTGGACAATGGAGAAATCTTTTTATCGCAACACGGATGGCAAAGAAACAACCAAAGCGTAGGAGCGTGGGGACGAGAGCGACGAAAAGAACGTCGCGAAAACAAAGTTTCGACGGTTGCTCGTTCTAATACATCGTAGTTTCAACTCTCTCAGTTTTAACCACTCCTAGACGCTTCGTAAACTTTTAACAATTCTTCGCCTCCGCGAGTTTCATTTCGAATAGAGCGAACGCAACACGGACCAAAAAAACTCCGGTGATGCCAGATCATTTAGCAAAGATCAGACGGCGGGTCATCTGTATTCCTTTTCTCTCTTTTTTATATCTTTCCATTTAACTAGGGTGTCGCAACGACGGGTACATTTATATATTTATATATATTGTATTTCAATTTTAATGATCCTTCACTTTCGGTTTGTAATAATATGATCCTTCTTTCATTTCGATCCTTCATATTGTAGGTTAACCAACAGAAGTTTGTTTTTTTACGACTTGTATTTTTGTGGTTT
>NW_027478168.1:13470000-13472500 GCF_051020975.1 Osmia lignaria lignaria
CAAATATTCTCCTCCTCCTCTCATAAAGCACGAAAATCACTTTCACGCCGTGCATCCATCGTGCAAGCACGTAGACCACACACGCTGGACAATATAATAAAAGATAGCGCGGACAGTGGCATGCTATACAAATCGAGAAAGCGCGTACAGTGATCATGCTGGTCATTTTGCCACCAAATTTTATAATCTTTATCATTAGAGCGGGCCCACCAACCTCGTCTCTGTACTTTATACATTTCTCCTCCATCTGCACACACCTTTTCAAACATTAACGGAGAGAGTTCCTTGGACTTGCTTTAAATGTACATATTAGATATGTTGGAATCTCTCTCCTTTAGAAGTTTCCCCAGCCTTAAAACTTCTTTCATTTTTACTCCTCTCTCCATACTTATTTTCCTCTCTGAACGTATCAGAGAGGATTTTATTTCTGACACCTCTTGACTTTTCTTAAATTCAGGGACGTAATTTTGTTCATAATTCAGTGGACTTTTGTGTATTTTATACTTTAAATATTTCCAAACAGTCTCCCTTCTAAAAGTGATAGAACGAATTTTCGTCTAACACTACTTTCTTGGTTCAAAAATTTTATACAATCTTATAACTTTTTCAGTTTTAACAAATTTTGGTTACAGACAGTTGATGCTCAGTTTGTACAAGTATGCAACATTTATAAGTGCATACAGGTCACCAGCCTTATATTACAAGGCTCACCACATATGGGCCATTCGGTCTTAGACACCGACCCGTGGTAATGCTGTGTGGAGATTAATAATAATCCGCAACGGAAAACCGGAACGAGAATAGTCGAGAAAGTATATTCTCGAGGAGCGGTAGACTGCTTTTCAACCGAAGTCATAAAAGAGCCACACGCTCGACGCTACTCCCGACCGGTCCGAGCGAACCGAAAGTGCCTTCCTATAAATACCGAACGGCCGGCCGCTAGGTCGGCGACGCATGGGCTTACGCCCAGGCGTATGCCTGTGCAAACCGCCGTGAGAGCGTACCATCCCGCCGGCACGGTAAAACTTAGACTGAAAATATCGTCGAACATATCCTTTCATTTTATAACGTTCTATACATGAAAATTAATAAATTAACATGCAGGACATAATAAATTCACATTCTCATGTAAATCATGGGTTTAATTAATATTTTAAAAAATTTTAAAACCGCCCAGAACCGATGAGATGAAAATATTAAAACGATATTTTTGCATTTTCTTACGGTAAAACATTAACAAATAAGCGACTATAGCAATATAAAACTCCATTTGTAATTTAATTAATCAAAATTAATATTTTTTTTTGATTTTTCAGCGATCCAGAACCGATGAGACGAAAACATTAAAACGATATTTTTGCATTTTCTTACGACAAAACATTAACAAATACGAGACTATAACAATATAAAACTACATATGTAATTTAATTAATCAAAATTAATAATTTTTTTTGATTTTTCAGTGATCCAGAACCGATAAGTCGAAAATTTTAACAATCATATTTTTGCATTCTGTACCGTGGATCCATCGTTAAACGCTATTAAACTAACGTCCGTGATGGTATAAATGCAGATTTTCGCTCCGTTTAGCCAAAATAACGAACTTTAGGTGCGCTCCGAAATATTTCAAAGTCCCAGCGGCGTATTGCTTCGCCTCTTAGAACCGATTAGTCGAAAATTTTAACAATCATATTTTTGCATTCTGTACCGTGGATCGATCGTTAAACGCTATTAAACTAGCGTCCGTGATGGTATAAATGCAGATTTTCGCTCCGTTTAGCCAAAATAACGAACTTTAGGTGCGCTCCGAAATATTTCAAAGTCCCAGCGGCGTATTGCTTCGCCTCTTAGAACCGATTAGTCGAAAATTTTAACAATCATATTTTTGCATTCTGTACCGTGGATCCATCGTTAAACGCTATTGAACTAACGTCCGTGATGGTATAAATGCAGATTTTCGCTCCGTTTAGCCAAAATAACGAACTTTAGGTGCGCTCCGAAATATTTCAAAGTCCCAGCGGCGTATTGCTTCGCCTCTTAGAACCGATTAGTCAAAAATTTTAACAATCATATTTTTGCATTCTGTACCGTGGATCGATCGTTAAACGCTATTGAACTAACGTCCGTGATGGTATAAATGCAGATTTTCGCTCCGTTTAGCCAAAATAACGAACTTTAGGTGCGCTCCGAAATATTTCAAAGTCCCAGCGGCGTATTGCTTCGCCTCTTAGAACCGATTAGTCGAAAATTTTAACAATCATATTTTTGCATTCTGTACCGTGGATCCATCGTTAAACGCTATTAAACTAACGTCCGTGATGGTATAAATGCAGATTTTCGCTCCGTTTAGCCAAAATAACGAACTTTAGGTGCGCTCCGAAATATTTCAAAGTCCCAGCGGCGTATTGCTTCGCCTCTTAGAACCGATTAGTCGAAAATTTTAACAATCATATTTTTGCATTCTGTACCGTGGATCCATCGTTAAACGCTATTGAACTAA
>NW_027478168.1:13485000-13487500 GCF_051020975.1 Osmia lignaria lignaria
TAACACTACTTTCTTGGTTCAAAAATTTTATACAATCTTATAACTTTTTCAGTTTTAACAAATTTTGGTTACAGACAGTTGATGCTCAGTTTGTACAAGTATGCAACATTTATAAGTGCATACAGGTCACCAGCCTTATATTACAAGGCTCACCACATATGGGCCATTCGGTCTTAGACACCGACCCGTGGTAATGCTGTGTGGAGATTAATAATAATCCGCAACGGAAAACCGGAACGAGAATAGTCGAGAAAGTATATTCTCGAGGAGCGGTAGACTGCTTTTCAACCGAAGTCATAAAAGAGCCACACGCTCGACGCTACTCCCGACCGGTCCGAGCGAACCGAAAGTGCCTTCCTATAAATACCGAACGGCCGGCCGCTAGGTCGGCGACGCATGGGCTTACGCCCAGGCGTATGCCTGTGCAAACCGCCGTGAGAGCGTACCATCCCGCCGGCACGGTAAAACTTAGACTGAAAATATCGTCGAACATATCCTTTCATTTTATAACGTTCTATACATGAAAATTAATAAATTAACATGCAGGACATAATAAATTCACATTCTCATGTAAATCATGGGTTTAATTAATATTTTAAAAAATTTTAAAACCGCCCAGAACCGATGAGATGAAAATATTAAAACGATATTTTTGCATTTTCTTACGGTAAAACATTAACAAATAAGCGACTATAGCAATATAAAACTCCATTTGTAATTTAATTAATCAAAATTAATATTTTTTTTTGATTTTTCAGCGATCCAGAACCGATGAGACGAAAACATTAAAACGATATTTTTGCATTTTCTTACGACAAAACATTAACAAATACGAGACTATAACAATATAAAACTACATATGTAATTTAATTAATCAAAATTAATAATTTTTTTTGATTTTTCAGTGATCCAGAACCGATAAGTCGAAAATTTTAACAATCATATTTTTGCATTCTGTACCGTGGATCCATCGTTAAACGCTATTAAACTAACGTCCGTGATGGTATAAATGCAGATTTTCGCTCCGCTTAGCCAAAATAACGAACTTTAGGTGCGCTCCGAAATATTTCAAAGTCCCAGCGGCGTATTGCTTCGCCTCTTAGAACCGATTAGTCGAAAATTTTAACAATCATATTTTTGCATTCTGTACCGTGGATCCATCGTTAAACGCGATTAAACTAACGTCCGTGATGGTATAAATGCAGATTTTCGCTCCGTTTAGCCAAAATAACGAACTTTAGGTGCGCTCCGAAATATTTCAAAGTCCCAGCGGCGTATTGCTTCGCCTCTTAGAACCGATTAGTCGAAAATTTTAACAATCATATTTTTGCATTCTGTACCGTGGATCGATCGTTAAACGCTATTGAACTAACGTCCGTGATGGTATAAATGCAGATTTTCGCTCCGTTTAGCCAAAATAACGAACTTTAGGTGCGCTCCGAAATATTTCAAAGTCCCAGCCGCGTATTGCTTTGCCCCGAAATTTTTCAAACTTCCAGCGGCGTGTTGCTTTCAAAGTGCCTCCCTCTAAATACCGATCGGCAGGCCGCTAGGTCGGCGACGCACGGGCTTACGCCCAGGCGTATACGGGGGCAAATCGCCGTGAGAGCGTGCGATTTTGACTTTCGCAATAAGATAGTCTCCTTTATGAAAAGGAGCGTACACGTCTCCCAAAAAAAAAAACAGTTTCATGACGATCAATGTAGTTCTTGATCGAAATGTATCATAGGACGAAGATTTTATCGAAAAGTACGAACTTTGGCGACGCATCGAAATTTTTCAAAGTTCCAACGGCGTGTTGCTTTCAAAGTGCCTCCCTCTAAATACCGATCGGCAGGCCGCTAGGTCGGCGACGCACGGGCTTACGCCCAGGCGTATACGGGGGCAAATCGCCGTGAGAGCGTGCGATTTTGACTTTCGCAATAAGATAGTCTCCTTTATGAAAAGGAGCGTACACGTCTCCCAAAAAAAAAAACAGTTTCATGACGATCAATGTAGTTCTTGATCGAAATGTATCATAGGACGAAGATTTTATCGAAAAGTACGAACTTTGGCGACGCATCGAAATTTTTCAAAGTTCCAACGGCGTGTTGCTTTCAAAGTGCCTCCCTCTAAATACCGATCGGCAGGCCGCTAGGTCGGCGACGCACGGGCTTACGCCCAGGCGTATACGGGGGCAAATCGCCGTGAGAGCGTGCGATTTTGACTTTCGCAATAAGATAGTCTCCTTTATGAAAAGGAGCGTACACGTCTCCCAAAAAAAAAAACAGTTTCATGACGATCAATGTAGTTCTTGATCGAAATGTATCATAGGACGAAGATTTTATCGAAAAGTACGAACTTTGGCGACGCATCGAAATTTTTCAAAGTTCCAACGGCGTGTTGCTTTCAAAGTGCCTCCCTCTAAATACCGATCGGCAGGCCGCTAGGTCGGCGACGCACGGACTTACGCCCAGGCGTATACGGGGGCAAATCGCCGTGAGAGCGTGCGATTTTGACT
>NW_027478168.1:13492500-13495000 GCF_051020975.1 Osmia lignaria lignaria
TGTTGGATTCCTCGAAAAGAGTTTCTGGAGACGAGCGTACTCAGACATACGTCTCTTAGCACGCCTGCCTTTCGGTTTTTTATGTGTGTAGCCGGCTGCATATCTGTCACTAATTCTATGTTTGTATTCATGGTCTCTGGATATATCACGGATAAATTTATCAATCATTAATAAAACAGTTTTTTCAGGTCTATTGTGTAGAAGGGAATTAATAATATTATTCATTTCAGGAGAGGTGCCATCACATATACTCGATAGTAAGAGGCATATTTCTCTGGATGGAATCAGAGAACAGGGTTCATCAACGCGCCTTAGGTGCAGATAAGGAGGATCCGTTAATGTTGTCAGAGAGTGACTACTCGGATCATTAGCGTTTGATAACACGCCCGATAAGTCAATTTCGGGAATTATGGTCGATGCCTCCTGCTCCTGGGTGTTAACAGATGGAGGTTCGGTGTTTTTACTCGAGTCAAGCTCTTCAGCAAGGAAAGCTTTATAATTGGGGCGTTGCCTCAGCTTTTTCATTCCATCTTGACTACGACCAAATTCTGTGGATAGAATGCGGACGATATCCTTTTGAAGTAGTTTACTTCTGTTAGGCAGGGTTGCTTCATATGAAGCGATCGCCTTTATCTCGCCCTCAGAATATTTAGGACGCGCAGCTGGCTGCCTAGAGTGAGCCAATTCAAGGTCAGAGGCATTGTACTCCGCTGTGTGTGATAGACGAACATGCTGGCGCAGACCAGCATATGATTTAAAAGATCTGGAGCAGTGGTAACAGGTATATCCGTCCGCTTGTATAGGTGGGGCATTACATCGCCTCACATGCTGCTTGGCACTTGACGTTGTTCTGTCAGCGAGCAAGATCCGACAGGAAGGGCAGTGTTTTGGTGCAGAACTACTAGTTCCGCATTCAGAACCTGAAGTTGAAGTTGATGCCAGGGAGCTAGACGCACCCTGGTAGGTGTTTCCACCATCGCCGTCGCCACTGTTCGGGACCGACGGCATCCGAGGCTTGTTTTTAGTATTTTTTGCGTTCTAAGATTGCCCGAAGGCGTGAGCTGAGTGGGGAGCAAACCCAAACAGCCCACTTGGCTTTCGCCAGGGTTCGCCGCACTCCGTTTAGCCGTGACCGGGACTGCGTTGGCGATTAGAGCCACGTAAACAGCACCCGATCACGTTACCAGCGGGTACCCCGAGGAGGTAGGTCGTGCGACTTGGATGGGAGAGGCTGAAGGGCACAAAGGCCTGTATTGCGCATCACCATCCCTGTAACTACGACTCTCAAAAGCGACCACGTCGCGCTCACGGCGTCACTCGATGTAAAGTGGCTCCCGATCCCTCCGCACCTCCACGAGGTGGGAGCTGGGCAACGTTCAGTTGGCAACAGCTGAACGGCTAAGCCGGAGGGAAGACACCGTGAGCGCGACGCGGGCCCTTAAGAGAGTCATAGTTACTCCCGCCGTTTACCCGCGCTTTTTTGAATTTCTTCACGTTGACATTCAGAGCACTGGGCAGAAATCACATTGCGTCATCACCCGTGAGGGCCATCGCAATGCTTTGTTTTAATTAGACAGTCGGATTCCCCTAGTCCGTGCCAGTTCTGAGCTAAGCGTTGAATGGCGGCCGAAGAAGCGACCACGACGGCGTTAACCGCCACGGAAGCCTCGCAGCAAGGAAGATCCGCGGGAGGCCAAGGCACGGGACCGAGCTCGGATCCCGGGACGCGACCGAAGTCGCCAACCGTTCACCTCGCCCAGGCCCGGCACGTCAGCCAGACCCGCTTCCCGACCAAGCCCGACACGCCCCGCTCCTCAGAGCCAATCCTTATTCCGAAGTTACGGATCCAATTTGCCGACTTCCCTTACCTACATTAATCTATCGACTAGAGGCTCTTCACCTTGGAGACCTGCTGCGGATATGGGTACGAACCGGCGCGACACCTCCACGTGGCCCTCTCCTGGATTTTCAAGGTCCGAGGGGAAGATCCAGACACCGCCGCAACTGCGGTGCTCTTCGCGTTCCAAACCCTATCTCCCTGCTAGAGGTTTCCAGGGAACTCGAACGCTTATACAGAAAAGAAAACTCTTCCCAGATCTCCCGACGGCGTCTCCAGGTCATTTTGGGTTACCCCGACGAACACTCTTACGAGGGCCCGAATGGTATGCGGTTCCGCTGCCGGGTTCCGGAATAGGAACCGGATTCCCTTTCGCCCAATGGGTGTGCATCTCTGCAACTACTTCTTATAAATTCGATTTAGCCATATTTAACAGTTTTGTTGTTGCTTTTTAACTGAGAGCTTTAGGACACCTCATTTACATAGGATTTCTCTTAGGGCTTAGGATCGACTGACTCGTGTGCAACGGCTGTTCACACGAAACCCTTCTCCACGTCAGTCCTCCAGGGCCTCGCTGGAGTATTTGCTACTACCACCAAGATCTGCACCGACGGCGGCTCCAGGCAGGCTCACGCCCAGACCCTTCTGCGCACACCGCCGCGA
>NW_027478168.1:13497500-13500000 GCF_051020975.1 Osmia lignaria lignaria
GCTGCAAACATACTTTTATCACAAGTTCTAGCCACGCCACGGAGGCTTCGAAGTTCCTTCACCATTCGCTTTCCTCTCTTTTGTTACACAGTTTCAGACTACGATCAGGGGTACCGAAACGCTGTATTGATTGTAAACAACCATTTTTATCTTGGAGCGGAGCGTTCCTTTACTCGTTAGATTTGTCTTGTCGCGTGTGTATTCGCTTTTTCGACGCTTTTTAACCATTTAACTTGTTTAGCGAAGCTAAACGCACAGACAGACAAAAAAAAAGGAACAGCATCGCGCGTCAAACAGCGACGACCCATCTGAAGCGATCTTTCATTTATACACCGTTTGTAAACAGAGAGATGTATAAAGCGCGGGGAATCATTCGAAACCCTGGGGCTATTCGAGCTTGCATTTCAGCAAATTATCATCTCAAACATTTCACTCGTTTGCTTTTTCTAAATTTATAGGAGAGCTTCTTTCGTTTATTTTTGACACACCTTTCGTAAATATCGTTTCTGGCAACGTCGGGAGCGTGGATTTCTACAAGTGAACAATCGCGCCGATCCGATAACTTCCAGCAGGATGGAGAATCTTTATAGATTATCTTCCTAGAACTCGGTGCTTTCACGGGCGGTCGTTTATAAATTTTAACGAACGACTCGCGCGCCGTGACGCACTTGCGCTAGTTCGAAGAGATATTTCGAAATTTGTTTCTCTCCTTTAACGGCCTGCATTTAGTGTATCGGTTGCGATTTTCGTCACATCGTTTCCACGACAAACGCCGACGAACTGCCCAACTATCGCTCGTACGTTGCGACTCTTTCTTTGTTTATCGTTCATTCATTCTTTCAATTTCGTTCGATAATCCCGCTCCGAAACGTTCTACTTTCGTTGAACGACGGCGAGATGTTTAGAAAGAAATGAATTACTCTTTTTTCGAGAAGCAAACGCAAGCAGTCTTTTGTTAAGAAAACGACCCTCAGCCAGGCGTGGTCCAGGAATTGTATCCGTGGACCGCAATGTGCGTTCGAAATGTCGATGTTCATGTGTCCTGCAGTTCACACGTTGACGCGCAATTAGCTGCGTTCTTCATCGACCCACGAGCCAAGTGATCCACCGTTCAGGGTAATCGTAAAATTTTGTATTTCAAACTCTTTAGATCTTTAGAGTGTTATTTTCATTATTAACACGCATCACATTCGATACCCACATCACTCTCCCACCCGGCGCGTGCGGGAGAGCGAATTCGGGCGTCGCCAACGTATTTGTTTGTTTGTTCGATCGTTGACGACACGATCGCGTCCAAGGACGGAAACCGTCGGAGAAACGCCCAGTGGCACGCTCCTCTCGACGGTCGGGCGTAAAGTACATTTAAAAACCTTGAAAAGTACGAACGCACACAAGGAATGCGAGCGCGCGTCCTGTCGCTGAATCGTGGGTTGCGAGATTCGAACAGACACACGGCCGGCGACGATCGGTCTAACTAATGGACACATAGTTTTTCAAAGACTCGCTATCGTCGCTTCTCAGCCGGTCCGTAAACAACACACATCGATCAGGCGGACGCACGAATCTTACCACGGTGCGTGTTTCGTAGATTCCAGGTTACCCGCAAGTACCTCTCTCTCCCTCTCGAAAGAGGAATCTCGATCCGTCCTTTTTGGACAATGGAGAAATCTTTTTATCGCAACACGGATGGCAAAGAAACAACCAAAGCGTAGGAGCGTGGGGACGAGAGCGACGAAAAGAACGTCGCGAAAACAAAGTTTCGACGGTTGCTCGTTCTAATACATCGTAGTTTCAACTCTCTCAGTTTTAACCACTCCTAGACGCTTCGTAAACTTTTAACAATTCTTCGCCTCCGCGAGTTTCATTTCGAATAGAGCGAACGCAACACGGACCAAAAAAACTCCGGTGATGCCAGATCATTTAGCAAAGATCAGACGGCGGGTCATCTGTATTCCTTTTCTCTCTTTTTTATATCTTTCCATTTAACTAGGGTGTCGCAACGACGGGTACATTTATATATTTATATATATTGTATTTCAATTTTAATGATCCTTCACTTTCGGTTTGTAATAATATGATCCTTCTTTCATTTCGATCCTTCATATTGTAGGTTAACCAACAGAAGTTTGTTTTTTTACGACTTGTATTTTTGTGGTTTGTTTGTTTGTTTCTTACGACTTGTTTGTACCCGATCAAGTAGACGACGACCCATAAGTATAAGTTAGAGAGATAAAGGTCGAGAGACCTCACGCAAGCGTCTTTTACTTCCATTCACATCAGCCAGAGAGAAATGGTCCGGCGTCGTGCTCTTTGGCGCCGTTGGTCGCACAGTTTTTTTGCCGGCGGTTCCGAACGGACGGGAGAAACGCGATGAGTAATCAAAGCGACCTCCGCACGTAACCGTGTCGGTGTAATTTTACCGCATCGCAGCGTTTTGGTATTTGTTTCTTATTGGCTCGAACCCGAGATTTATGTGTTTTGTGTCATGTATATGGTATTA
>NW_027478168.1:13502500-13510000 GCF_051020975.1 Osmia lignaria lignaria
TTCCCCAGCCTTAAAACTTCTTTCATTTTTACTCCTCTCTCCATACTTATTTTCCTCTCTGAACGTATCAGAGAGGATTTTATTTCTGACACCTCTTGACTTTTCTTAAATTCAGGGACGTAATTTTGTTCATAATTCAGTGGACTTTTGTGTATTTTATACTTTAAATATTTCCAAACAGTCTCCCTTCTAAAAGTGATAGAACGAATTTTCGTCTAACACTACTTTCTTGGTTCAAAAATTTTATACAATCTTATAACTTTTTCAGTTTTAACAAATTTTGGTTACAGACAGTTGATGCTCAGTTTGTACAAGTATGCAACATTTATAAGTGCATACAGGTCACCAGCCTTATATTACAAGGCTCACCACATATGGGCCATTCGGTCTTAGACACCGACCCGTGGTAATGCTGTGTGGAGATTAATAATAATCCGCAACGGAAAACCGGAACGAGAATAGTCGAGAAAGTATATTCTCGAGGAGCGGTAGACTGCTTTTCAACCGAAGTCATAAAAGAGCCACACGCTCGACGCTACTCCCGACCGGTCCGAGCGAACCGAAAGTGCCTTCCTATAAATACCGAACGGCCGGCCGCTAGGTCGGCGACGCATGGGCTTACGCCCAGGCGTATGCCTGTGCAAACCGCCGTGAGAGCGTACCATCCCGCCGGCACGGTAAAACTTAGACTGAAAATATCGTCGAACATATCCTTTCATTTTATAACGTTCTATACATGAAAATTAATAAATTAACATGCAGGACATAATAAATTCACATTCTCATGTAAATCATGGGTTTAATTAATATTTTAAAAAATTTTAAAACCGCCCAGAACCGATGAGATGAAAATATTAAAACGATATTTTTGCATTTTCTTACGGTAAAACATTAACAAATAAGCGACTATAGCAATATAAAACTCCATTTGTAATTTAATTAATCAAAATTAATATTTTTTTTTGATTTTTCAGCGATCCAGAACCGATGAGACGAAAACATTAAAACGATATTTTTGCATTTTCTTACGACAAAACATTAACAAATACGAGACTATAACAATATAAAACTACATATGTAATTTAATTAATCAAAATTAATAATTTTTTTTGATTTTTCAGTGATCCAGAACCGATAAGTCGAAAATTTTAACAATCATATTTTTGCATTCTGTACCGTGGATCCATTGTTAAACGCTATTAAACTAACGTCCGTGATGGTATAAATGCAGATTTTCGCTCCGTTTAGCCAAAATAACGAACTTTAGGTGCGCTCCGAAATATTTCAAAGTGCCAGCGGCGTATTGCTTCGCCTCTTAGAACCGATTAGTCGAAAATTTTAACAATCATATTTTTGCATTCTGTACCGTGGATCGATCGTTAAACGCTATTAAACTAGCGTCCGTGATGGTATAAATGCAGATTTTCGCTCCGTTTAGCCAAAATAACGAACTTTAGGTGCGCTCCGAAATATTTCAAAGTCCCAGCGGCGTATTGCTTCGCCTCTTAGAACCGATTAGTCGAAAATTTTAACAATCATATTTTTGCATTCTGTACCGTGGATCCATCGTTAAACGCTATTAAACTAACGTCCGTGATGGTATAAATGCAGATTTTCGCTCCGTTTAGCCAAAATAACGAACTTTAGGTGCGCTCCGAAATATTTCAAAGTCCCAGCGGCGTATTGCTTCGCCTCTTAGAACCGATTAGTCGAAAATTTTAACAATCATATTTTTGCATTCTGTACCGTGGATCCATCGTTAAACGCTATTAAACTAACGTCCGTGATGGTATAAATGCAGATTTTCGCTCCGTTTAGCCAAAATAACGAACTTTAGGTGCGCTCCGAAATATTTCAAAGTCCCAGCCGCGTATTGCTTCGCCTCTTAGAACCGATTAGTCGAAAATTTTAACAATCATATTTTTGCATTCTGTACCGTGGATCCATCGTTAAACGCTATTAAACTAACGTCCGTGATGGTATAAATGCAGATTTTCGCTCCGTTTAGCCAAAATAACGAACTTTAGGTGCGCTCCGAAATATTTCAAAGTCCCAGCGGCGTATTGCTTCGCCTCTTAGAACCGATTAGTCGAAAATTTTAACAATCATATTTTTGCATTCTGTACCGTGGATCCATCGTTAAACGCTATTAAACTAACGTCCGTGATGGTATAAATGCAGATTTTCGCTCCGTTTAGCCAAAATAACGAACTTTAGGTGCGCTCCGAAATATTTCAAAGTCCCAGCGGCGTATTGCTTCGCCTCTTAGAACCGATTAGTCGAAAATTTTAACAATCATATTTTTGCATTCTGTACCGTGGATCGATCGTTAAACGCTATTGAACTAACGTCCGTGATGGTATAAATGCAGATTTTCGCTCCGTTTAGCCAAAATAACGAACTTTAAGTGCGCTCCGAAATATTTCAAAGTCCCAGCGGCGTATTGCTTCGCCTCTTAGAACCGATTAGTCGAAAATTTTAACAATCATATTTTTGCATTCTGTACCGTGGATCCATCGTTAAACGCTATTAAACTAACGTCCGTGATGGTATAAATGCAGATTTTCGCTCCGTTTAGCCAAAATAACGAACTTTAGGTGCGCTCCGAAATATTTCAAAGTCCCAGCGGCGTATTGCTTCGCCTCTTAGAACCGATTAGTCGAAAATTTTAACAATCATATTTTTGCATTCTGTACCGTGGATCCATCGTTAAACGCTATTAAACTAACGTCCGTGATGGTATAAATGCAGATTTTCGCTCCGTTTAGCCAAAATAACGAACTTTAGGTGCGCTCCGAAATATTTCAAAGTCCCAGCGGCGTATTGCTTCGCCTCTTAGAACCGATTAGTCGAAAATTTTAACAATCATATTTTTGCATTCTGTACCGTGGATCCATCGTTAAACGCTATTAAACTAACGTCCGTGATGGTATAAATGCAGATTTTCGCTCCGTTTAGCCAAAATAACGAACTTTAGGTGCGCTCCGAAATATTTCAAAGTCCCAGCGGCGTATTGCTTCGCCTCTTAGAACCGATTAGTCGAAAATTTTAACAATCATATTTTTGCATTCTGTACCGTGGATCGATCGTTAAACGCTATTGAACTAACGTCCGTGATGGTATAAATGCAGATTTTCGCTCCGTTTAGCCAAAATAACGAACTTTAAGTGCGCTCCGAAATATTTCAAAGTCCCAGCGGCGTATTGCTTCGCCTCTTAGAACCGATTAGTCGAAAATTTTAACAATCATATTTTTGCATTCTGTACCGTGGATCCATCGTTAAACGCTATTAAACTAACGTCCGTGATGGTATAAATGCAGATTTTCGCTCCGTTTAGCCAAAATAACGAACTTTAGGTGCGCTCCGAAATATTTCAAAGTCCCAGCGGCGTATTGCTTCGCCTCTTAGAACCGATTAGTCGAAAATTTTAACAATCATATTTTTGCATTCTGTACCGTGGATCCATCGTTAAACGCTATTAAACTAACGTCCGTGATGGTATAAATGCAGATTTTCGCTCCGTTTAGCCAAAATAACGAACTTTAGGTGCGCTCCGAAATATTTCAAAGTCCCAGCGGCGTATTGCTTCGCCTCTTAGAACCGATTAGTCGAAAATTTTAACAATCATATTTTTGCATTCTGTACCGTGGATCCATCGTTAAACGCTATTAAACTAACGTCCGTGATGGTATAAATGCAGATTTTCGCTCCGTTTAGCCAAAATAACGAACTTTAGGTGCGCTCCGAAATATTTCAAAGTCCCAGCGGCGTATTGCTTCGCCTCTTAGAACCGATTAGTCGAAAATTTTAACAATCATATTTTTGCATTCTGTACCGTGGATCGATCGTTAAACGCTATTGAACTAACGTCCGTGATGGTATAAATGCAGATTTTCGCTCCGTTTAGCCAAAATAACGAACTTTAAGTGCGCTCCGAAATATTTCAAAGTCCCAGCGGCGTATTGCTTCGCCTCTTAGAACCGATTAGTCGAAAATTTTAACAATCATATTTTTGCATTCTGTACCGTGGATCCATCGTTAAACGCTATTAAACTAACGTCCGTGATGGTATAAATGCAGATTTTCGCTCCGTTTAGCCAAAATAACGAACTTTAGGTGCGCTCCGAAATATTTCAAAGTCCCAGCGGCGTATTGCTTCGCCTCTTAGAACCGATTAGTCGAAAATTTTAACAATCATATTTTTGCATTCTGTACCGTGGATCCATCGTTAAACGCTATTAAACTAACGTCCGTGATGGTATAAATGCAGATTTTCGCTCCGTTTAGCCAAAATAACGAACTTTAGGTGCGCTCCGAAATATTTCAAAGTCCCAGCGGCGTATTGCTTCGCCTCTTAGAACCGATTAGTCGAAAATTTTAACAATCATATATTTGCATTCTGTACCGTGGATCCATCGTTAAACGCTATTAAACTAACGTCCGTGATGGTATAAATGCAGATTTTCGCTCCGTTTAGCCAAAATAACGAACTTTAGGTGCGCTCCGAAATATTTCAAAGTCCCAGCCGCGTATTGCTTTGCCCCGAAATTTTTCAAAGTTCCAGCGGCGTGTTGCTTTCAAAGTGCCTCCCTCTAAATACCGATCGGCAGGCCGCTAGGTCGGCGACGCACGGGCTTACGCCCAGGCGTATACGGGGGCAAATCGCCGTGAGAGCGTGCGATTTTGACTTTCGCAATAAGATAGTCTCCTTTATGAAAAGGAGCGTACACGTCTCCCAAAAAAAAAAACAGTTTCATGACGATCAATGTAGTTCTTGATCGAAATGTATCATAGGACGAAGATTTTATCGAAAAGTACGAACTTTGGCGACGCATCGAAATTTTTCAAAGTTCCAACGGCGTGTTGCTTTCAAAGTGCCTCCCTCTAAATACCGATCGGCAGGCCGCTAGGTCGGCGACGCACGGGCTTACGCCCAGGCGTATACGGGGGCAAATCGCCGTGAGAGCGTGCGATTTTGACTTTCGCAATAAGATAGTCTCCTTTATGAAAAGGAGCGTACACGTCTCCCAAAAAAAAAAACAGTTTCATGACGATCAATGTAGTTCTTGATCGAAATGTATCATAGGACGAAGATTTTATCGAAAAGTACGAACTTTGGCGACGCATCGAAATTTTTCAAAGTTCCAACGGCGTGTTGCTTTCAAAGTGCCTCCCTCTAAATACCGATCGGCAGGCCGCTAGGTCGGCGACGCACGGGCTTACGCCCAGGCGTATACGGGGGCAAATCGCCGTGAGAGCGTGCGATTTTGACTTTCGCAATAAGATAGTCTCCTTTATGAAAAGGAGCGTACACGTCTCCCAAAAAAAAAAACAGTTTCATGACGATCAATGTAGTTCTTGATCGAAATGTATCATAGGACGAAGATTTTATCGAAAAGTACGAACTTTGGCGACGCATCGAAATTTTTCAAAGTTCCAACGGCGTGTTGCTTTCAAAGTGCCTCCCTCTAAATACCGATCGGCAGGCCGCTAGGTCGGCGACGCACGGGCTTACGCCCAGGCGTATACGGGGGCAAATCGCCGTGAGAGCGTGCGATTTTGACTTTCGCAATAAGATAGTCTCCTTTATGAAAAGGAGCGTACACGTCTCCCAAAAAAAAAAACAGTTTCATGACGATCAATGTAGTTCTTGATCGAAATGTATCATAGGACGAAGATTTTATCGAAAAGTACGAACTTTGGCGACGCATCGAAATTTTTCAAAGTTCCAACGGCGTGTTGCTTTCAAAGTGCCTCCCTCTAAATACCGATCGGCAGGCCGCTAGGTCGGCGACGCACGGGCTTACGCCCAGGCGTATACGGGGGCAAATCGCCGTGAGAGCGTGCGATTTTGACTTTCGCAATAAGATAGTCTCCTTTATGAAAAGGAGCGTACACGTCTCCCAAAAAAAAAAACAGTTTCATGACGATCAATGTAGTTCTTGATCGAAATGTATCATAGGACGAAGATTTTATCGAAAAGTACGAACTTTGGCGACGCATCGAAATTTTTCAAAGTTCCAACGGCGTGTTGCTTTCAAAGTGCCTCCCTCTAAATACCGATCGGCAGGCCGCTAGGTCGGCGACGCACGGGCTTACGCCCAGGCGTATACGGGGGCAAATCGCCGTGAGAGCGTGCGATTTTGACTTTCGCAATAAGATAGTCTCCTTTATGAAAAGGAGCGTACACGTCTCCCAAAAAAAAAAACAGTTTCATGACGATCAATGTAGTTCTTGATCGAAATGTATCATAGGACGAAGATTTTATCGAAAAGTACGAACTTTGGCGACGCATCGAAATTTTTCAAAGTTCCAACGGCGTGTTGCTTTCAAAGTGCCTCCCTCTAAATACCGATCGGCAGGCCGCTAGGTCGGCGACGCACGGGCTTACGCCCAGGCGTATACGGGGGCAAATCGCCGTGAGAGCGTGCGATTTTGACTTTCGCAATAAGATAGTCTCCTTTATGAAAAGGAGCGTACACGTCTCCCAAAAAAAAAAACAGTTTCATGACGATCAATGTAGTTCTTGATCGAAATGTATCATAGGACGAAGATTTTATCGAAAAGTACGAACTTTGGCGACGCATCGAAATTTTTCAAAGTTCCAACGGCGTGTTGCTTTCAAAGTGCCTCCCTCTAAATACCGATCGGCAGGCCGCTAGGTCGGCGACGCACGGGCTTACGCCCAGGCGTATACGGGGGCAAATCGCCGTGAGAGCGTGCGATTTTGACTTTCGCAATAAGATAGTCTCCTTTATGAAAAGGAGCGTACACGTCTCCCAAAAAAAAAAACAGTTTCATGACGATCAATGTAGTTCTTGATCGAAATGTATCATAGGACGAAGATTTTATCGAAAAGTACGAACTTTGGCGACGCATCGAAATTTTTCAAAGTTCCAACGGCGTGTTGCTTTCAAAGTGCCTCCCTCTAAATACCGATCGGCAGGCCGCTAGGTCGGCGACGCACGGGCTTACGCCCAGGCGTATACGGGGGCAAATCGCCGTGAGAGCGTGCGATTTTGACTTTCGCAATAAGATAGTCTCCTTTATGAAAAGGAGCGTACACGTCTCCCAAAAAAAAAAACAGTTTCATGACGATCAATGTAGTTCTTGATCGAAATGTATCATAGGACGAAGATTTTATCGAAAAGTACGAACTTTGGCGACGCATCGAAATTTTTCAAAGTTCCAACGGCGTGTTGCTTTCAAAGTGCCTCCCTCTAAATACCGATCGGCAGGCCGCTAGGTCGGCGACGCACGGGCTTACGCCCAGGCGTATACGGGGGCAAATCGCCGTGAGAGCGTGCGATTTTGACTTTCGCAATAAGATAGTCTCCTTTATGAAAAGGAGCGTACACGTCTCCCAAAAAAAAAAACAGTTTCATGACGATCAATGTAGTTCTTGATCGAAATGTATCATAGGACGAAGATTTTATCGAAAAGTACGAACTTTGGCGACGCATCGAAATTTTTCAAAGTTCCAACGGCGTGTTGCTTTC
>NW_027478168.1:13520000-13530000 GCF_051020975.1 Osmia lignaria lignaria
CGCGCGTCCTGTCGCTGAATCGTGGGTTGCGAGATTCGAACAGACACACGGCCGGCGACGATCGGTCTAACTAATGGACACATAGTTTTTCAAAGACTCGCTATCGTCGCTTCTCAGCCGGTCCGTAAACAACACACATCGATCAGGCGGACGCACGAATCTTACCACGGTGCGTGTTTCGTAGATTCCAGGTTACCCGCAAGTACCTCTCTCTCCCTCTCGAAAGAGGAATCTCGATCCGTCCTTTTTGGACAATGGAGAAATCTTTTTATCGCAACACGGATGGCAAAGAAACAACCAAAGCGTAGGAGCGTGGGGACGAGAGCGACGAAAAGAACGTCGCGAAAACAAAGTTTCGACGGTTGCTCGTTCTAATACATCGTAGTTTCAACTCTCTCAGTTTTAACCACTCCTAGACGCTTCGTAAACTTTTAACAATTCTTCGCCTCCGCGAGTTTCATTTCGAATAGAGCGAACGCAACACGGACCAAAAAAACTCCGGTGATGCCAGATCATTTAGCAAAGATCAGACGGCGGGTCATCTGTATTCCTTTTCTCTCTTTTTTATATCTTTCCATTTAACTAGGGTGTCGCAACGACGGGTACATTTATATATTTATATATATTGTATTTCAATTTTAATGATCCTTCACTTTCGGTTTGTAATAATATGATCCTTCTTTCATTTCGATCCTTCATATTGTAGGTTAACCAACAGAAGTTTGTTTTTTTACGACTTGTATTTTTGTGGTTTGTTTGTTTGTTTCTTACGACTTGTTTGTACCCGATCAAGTAGACGACGACCCATAAGTATAAGTTAGAGAGATAAAGGTCGAGAGACCTCACGCAAGCGTCTTTTACTTCCATTCACATCAGCCAGAGAGAAATGGTCCGGCGTCGTGCTCTTTGGCGCCGTTGGTCGCACAGTTTTTTTGCCGGCGGTTCCGAACGGACGGGAGAAACGCGATGAGTAATCAAAGCGACCTCCGCACGTAACCGTGTCGGTGTAATTTTACCGCATCGCAGCGTTTTGGTATTTGTTTCTTATTGGCTCGAACCCGAGATTTATGTGTTTTGTGTCATGTATATGGTATTATTTATTATATCTTTCTCGTTTTGTATAATTTTTGGTCCGAGCTCAATAAACTTTTATATCGCTTTATCAATGATCCATTCAGTTAGGTTTTCTCTTGTATTTTTAATTTGTTAATGATCCTTCCGCAGGTTCACCTACGGAAACCTTGTTACGACTTTTACTTCCTCTAAATAATCAAGTTTGGTCATCTTCCCGGTAACATCGGCAATGCCGAGACATTGCCGCGCACCAGTCCGAAGACCTCACTAAATCATTCAATCGGTAGTAGCGACGGGCGGTGTGTACAAAGGGCAGGGACGTAATCAACGCGAGCTTATGACTCGCGCTTACTGGGAATTCCTCGTTCATGGGGAATAATTGCAAGCCCCAATCCCTAGCACGAAGGAGGTTCAGCGGGTTACCCGGGCCTTTCGGCCAGGGAAAACACGTTGATTCCTTCAGTGTAGCGCGCGTGCGGCCCAGAACATCTAAGGGCATCACAGACCTGTTATTGCTCAATCTCGTGCGGCTAGAAGCCGCCTGTCCCTCTAAGAAGATTTGTTTGTACGTTGGTAGTAAAAACCCACCGACCGAAGTCGGGGGCCTTCGAGATACCATAAGTTACGTCTATTTAACAGGCTAGAGTCTCGTTCGTTATCGGAATTAACCAGACAAATCGCTCCACCAACTAAGAACGGCCATGCACCACCACCCACCGAATCAAGAAAGAGCTATCAATCTGTCAATCCTTCCGGTGTCCGGGCCTGGTGAGGTTTCCCGTGTTGAGTCAAATTAAGCCGCAGGCTCCACTCCTGGTGGTGCCCTTCCGTCAATTCCTTTAAGTTTCAGCTTTGCAACCATACTTCCCCCGGAACCCAAAAGCTTTGGTTTCCCGGAAGCTGCCCGCCGAGTCATCGGAGGAACTTCGGCGGATCGCTAGCTGGCATCGTTTATGGTTAGAACTAGGGCGGTATCTGATCGCCTTCGAACCTCTAACTTTCGTTCTTGATTAATGAAAACATTTTTGGCAAATGCTTTCGCTTCTGTCCGTCTTGCGACGATCCAAGAATTTCACCTCTAACGTCGCAATACGAATGCCCCCATCTGTCCCTATTAATCATTACCTCGGGGTTCCGAAAACCAACAAAATAGAACCGAGGTCCTATTCCATTATTCCATGCACAGAGTATTCAGGCGAAGGTAGCCTGCTTTGAGCACTCTAATTTGTTCAAAGTAAACGTACCGGCCCACCTCGACACTCAGTGAAGAGCACCGCGATGGGATATTAGTTGGACCGCCCGCGAGGAGCTAAGCCCACCGGTAGGACGTACCACATAATGCCAGTTAAACACCGCGAGCGGTGAACCGACACTGTGACACACAGATTCAACTACGAGCTTTTTAACCGCAACAACTTTAATATACGCTATTGGAGCTGGAATTACCGCGGCTGCTGGCACCAGACTTGCCCTCCAATGGATCCTCGTTAAAGGATTTAAAGTGTACTCATTCCGATTACGGGGCCTCGGATGAGTCCCGTATCGTTATTTTTCGTCACTACCTCCCCGTGCCGGGAGTGGGTAATTTGCGCGCCTGCTGCCTTCCTTGGATGTGGTAGCCGTTTCTCAGGCTCCCTCTCCGGAATCGAACCCTGATTCCCCGTTACCCGTTACAACCATGGTAGGCGTAGAACCTACCATCGACAGTTGATAAGGCAGACATTTGAAAGATCCGTCGTCGGTGCTAGATGACCATACGATCAGCACAAAGTTATTCAGAGTCACCAAAGCCGACGATGGACGAACGGACAAGCCGTCCGCCACCGATTGGTTTTGATCTAATAAAAGCATTCCTCCCATCTCTGGGTGGAATTCTGGTTTGCATGTATTAGCTCTAGAATTACCACAGTTATCCAAGTAATGTTTTGTACGATCTAAGAAACCAAAACTGATTTAATGAGCCATTCGCGGTTTCACCTTAATTCGGTATGTACTTAGACATGCATGGCTTAATCTTTGAGACAAGCATATGACTACTGGCAGGATCAACCAGGGAGCTTAGTTATTATTGTAAATTTAAATTTTCGTCGTCGGCCCTCCCTGTAAGACCGATCGACGTTAAGCCATTTCTCTTTTGTATGTAACACACATTTCATAAATTTTGTACCTCTTATAGAGGCCAAATATTCTCCTCCTCCTCTCATAAAGCACGAAAATCACTTTCACGCCGTGCATCCATCGTGCAAGCACGTAGACCACACACGCTGGACAATATAATAAAAGATAGCGCGGACAGTGGCATGCTATACAAATCGAGAAAGCGCGTACAGTGATCATGCTGGTCATTTTGCCACCAAATTTTATAATCTTTATCATTAGAGCGGGCCCACCAACCTCGTCTCTGTACTTTATACATTTCTCCTCCATCTGCACACACCTTTTCAAACATTAACGGAGAGAGTTCCTTGGACTTGCTTTAAATGTACATATTAGATATGTTGGAATCTCTCTCCTTTAGAAGTTTCCCCAGCCTTAAAACTTCTTTCATTTTTACTCCTCTCTCCATACTTATTTTCCTCTCTGAACGTATCAGAGAGGATTTTATTTCTGACACCTCTTGACTTTTCTTAAATTCAGGGACGTAATTTTGTTCATAATTCAGTGGACTTTTGTGTATTTTATACTTTAAATATTTCCAAACAGTCTCCCTTCTAAAAGTGATAGAACGAATTTTCGTCTAACACTACTTTCTTGGTTCAAAAATTTTATACAATCTTATAACTTTTTCAGTTTTAACAAATTTTGGTTACAGACAGTTGATGCTCAGTTTGTACAAGTATGCAACATTTATAAGTGCATACAGGTCACCAGCCTTATATTACAAGGCTCACCACATATGGGCCATTCGGTCTTAGACACCGACCCGTGGTAATGCTGTGTGGAGATTAATAATAATCCGCAACGGAAAACCGGAACGAGAATAGTCGAGAAAGTATATTCTCGAGGAGCGGTAGACTGCTTTTCAACCGAAGTCATAAAAGAGCCACACGCTCGACGCTACTCCCGACCGGTCCGAGCGAACCGAAAGTGCCTTCCTATAAATACCGAACGGCCGGCCGCTAGGTCGGCGACGCATGGGCTTACGCCCAGGCGTATGCCTGTGCAAACCGCCGTGAGAGCGTACCATCCCGCCGGCACGGTAAAACTTAGACTGAAAATATCGTCGAACATATCCTTTCATTTTATAACGTTCTATACATGAAAATTAATAAATTAACATGCAGGACATAATAAATTCACATTCTCATGTAAATCATGGGTTTAATTAATATTTTAAAAAATTTTAAAACCGCCCAGAACCGATGAGATGAAAATATTAAAACGATATTTTTGCATTTTCTTACGGTAAAACATTAACAAATAAGCGACTATAGCAATATAAAACTCCATTTGTAATTTAATTAATCAAAATTAATATTTTTTTTTGATTTTTCAGCGATCCAGAACCGATGAGACGAAAACATTAAAACGATATTTTTGCATTTTCATACGACAAAACATTAACAAATACGAGACTATAACAATATAAAACTACATATGTAATTTAATTAATCAAAATTAATAATTTTTTTTGATTTTTCAGTGATCCAGAACCGATAAGTCGAAAATTTTAACAATCATATTTTTGCATTCTGTACCGTGGATCCATCGTTAAACGCTATTAAACTAACGTCCGTGATGGTATAAATGCAGATTTTCGCTCCGTTTAGCCAAAATAACGAACTTTAGGTGCGCTCCGAAATATTTCAAAGTGCCAGCGGCGTATTGCTTCGCCTCTTAGAACCGATTAGTCGAAAATTTTAACAATCATATTTTTGCATTCTGTACCGTGGATCGATCGTTAAACGCTATTAAACTAGCGTCCGTGATGGTATAAATGCAGATTTTCGCTCCGTTTAGCCAAAATAACGAACTTTAGGTGCGCTCCGAAATATTTCAAAGTCCCAGCGGCGTATTGCTTCGCCTCTTAGAACCGATTAGTCGAAAATTTTAACAATCATATTTTTGCATTCTGTACCGTGGATCCATCGTTAAACGCTATTAAACTAACGTCCGTGATGGTATAAATGCAGATTTTCGCTCCGTTTAGCCAAAATAACGAACTTTAGGTGCGCTCCGAAATATTTCAAAGTCCCAGCGGCGTATTGCTTCGCCTCTTAGAACCGATTAGTCGAAAATTTTAACAATCATATTTTTGCATTCTGTACCGTGGATCCATCGTTAAACGCTATTAAACTAACGTCCGTGATGGTATAAATGCAGATTTTCGCTCCGTTTAGCCAAAATAACGAACTTTAGGTGCGCTCCGAAATATTTCAAAGTCCCAGCCGCGTATTGCTTCGCCTCTTAGAACCGATTAGTCGAAAATTTTAACAATCATATTTTTGCATTCTGTACCGTGGATCCATCGTTAAACGCTATTAAACTAACGTCCGTGATGGTATAAATGCAGATTTTCGCTCCGTTTAGCCAAAATAACGAACTTTAGGTGCGCTCCGAAATATTTCAAAGTCCCAGCGGCGTATTGCTTCGCCTCTTAGAACCGATTAGTCGAAAATTTTAACAATCATATTTTTGCATTCTGTACCGTGGATCCATCGTTAAACGCTATTGAACTAACGTCCGTGATGGTATAAATGCAGATTTTCGCTCCGTTTAGCCAAAATAACGAACTTTAAGTGCGCTCCGAAATATTTCAAAGTCCCAGCGGCGTATTGCTTCGCCTCTTAGAACCGATTAGTCGAAAATTTTAACAATCATATTTTTGCATTCTGTACCGTGGATCCATCGTTAAACGCTATTAAACTAACGTCCGTGATGGTATAAATGCAGATTTTCGCTCCGTTTAGCCAAAATAACGAACTTTAGGTGCGCTCCGAAATATTTCAAAGTCCCAGCGGCGTATTGCTTCGCCTCTTAGAACCGATTAGTCGAAAATTTTAACAATCATATTTTTGCATTCTGTACCGTGGATCCATCGTTAAACGCTATTAAACTAACGTCCGTGATGGTATAAATGCAGATTTTCGCTCCGTTTAGCCAAAATAACGAACTTTAGGTGCGCTCCGAAATATTTCAAAGTCCCAGCGGCGTATTGCTTCGCCTCTTAGAACCGATTAGTCGAAAATTTTAACAATCATATTTTTGCATTCTGTACCGTGGATCCATCGTTAAACGCTATTAAACTAACGTCCGTGATGGTATAAATGCAGATTTTCGCTCCGTTTAGCCAAAATAACGAACTTTAGGTGCGCTCCGAAATATTTCAAAGTCCCAGCCGCGTATTGCTTCGCCTCTTAGAACCGATTAGTCGAAAATTTTAACAATCATATTTTTGCATTCTGTACCGTGGATCCATCGTTAAACGCTATTAAACTAACGTCCGTGATGGTATAAATGCAGATTTTCGCTCCGTTTAGCCAAAATAACGAACTTTAGGTGCGCTCCGAAATATTTCAAAGTCCCAGCGGCGTATTGCTTCGCCTCTTAGAACCGATTAGTCGAAAATTTTAACAATCATATTTTTGCATTCTGTACCGTGGATCCATCGTTAAACGCTATTAAACTAACGTCCGTGATGGTATAAATGCAGATTTTCGCTCCGTTTAGCCAAAATAACGAACTTTAGGTGCGCTCCGAAATATTTCAAAGTCCCAGCGGCGTATTGCTTCGCCTCTTAGAACCGATTAGTCGAAAATTTTAACAATCATATTTTTGCATTCTGTACCGTGGATCCATCGTTAAACGCTATTAAACTAACGTCCGTGATGGTATAAATGCAGATTTTCGCTCCGTTTAGCCAAAATAACGAACTTTAGGTGCGCTCCGAAATATTTCAAAGTCCCAGCGGCGTATTGCTTCGCCTCTTAGAACCGATTAGTCGAAAATTTTAACAATCATATTTTTGCATTCTGTACCGTGGATCCATCGTTAAACGCTATTAAACTAACGTCCGTGATGGTATAAATGCAGATTTTCGCTCCGTTTAGCCAAAATAACGAACTTTAGGTGCGCTCCGAAATATTTCAAAGTCCCAGCGGCGTATTGCTTCGCCTCTTAGAACCGATTAGTCGAAAATTTTAACAATCATATTTTTGCATTCTGTACCGTGGATCGATCGTTAAACGCTATTGAACTAACGTCCGTGATGGTATAAATGCAGATTTTCGCTCCGTTTAGCCAAAATAACGAACTTTAAGTGCGCTCCGAAATATTTCAAAGTCCCAGCGGCGTATTGCTTCGCCTCTTAGAACCGATTAGTCGAAAATTTTAACAATCATATTTTTGCATTCTGTACCGTGGATCCATCGTTAAACGCTATTAAACTAACGTCCGTGATGGTATAAATGCAGATTTTCGCTCCGTTTAGCCAAAATAACGAACTTTAGGTGCGCTCCGAAATATTTCAAAGTCCCAGCGGCGTATTGCTTCGCCTCTTAGAACCGATTAGTCGAAAATTTTAACAATCATATTTTTGCATTCTGTACCGTGGATCCATCGTTAAACGCTATTAAACTAACGTCCGTGATGGTATAAATGCAGATTTTCGCTCCGTTTAGCCAAAATAACGAACTTTAGGTGCGCTCCGAAATATTTCAAAGTCCCAGCGGCGTATTGCTTCGCCTCTTAGAACCGATTAGTCGAAAATTTTAACAATCATATTTTTGCATTCTGTACCGTGGATCGATCGTTAAACGCTATTGAACTAACGTCCGTGATGGTATAAATGCAGATTTTCGCTCCGTTTAGCCAAAATAACGAACTTTAAGTGCGCTCCGAAATATTTCAAAGTCCCAGCGGCGTATTGCTTCGCCTCTTAGAACCGATTAGTCGAAAATTTTAACAATCATATTTTTGCATTCTGTACCGTGGATCCATCGTTAAACGCTATTAAACTAACGTCCGTGATGGTATAAATGCAGATTTTCGCTCCGTTTAGCCAAAATAACGAACTTTAAGTGCGCTCCGAAATATTTCAAAGTCCCAGCGGCGTATTGCTTCGCCTCTTAGAACCGATTAGTCGAAAATTTTAACAATCATATTTTTGCATTCTGTACCGTGGATCCATCGTTAAACGCTATTAAACTAACGTCCGTGATGGTATAAATGCAGATTTTCGCTCCGTTTAGCCAAAATAACGAACTTTAGGTGCGCTCCGAAATATTTCAAAGTCCCAGCGGCGTATTGCTTCGCCTCTTAGAACCGATTAGTCGAAAATTTTAACAATCATATTTTTGCATTCTGTACCGTGGATCCATCGTTAAACGCTATTAAACTAACGTCCGTGATGGTATAAATGCAGATTTTCGCTCCGTTTAGCCAAAATAACGAACTTTAGGTGCGCTCCGAAATATTTCAAAGTCCCAGCGGCGTATTGCTTCGCCTCTTAGAACCGATTAGTCGAAAATTTTAACAATCATATTTTTGCATTCTGTACCGTGGATCCATCGTTAAACGCTATTAAACTAACGTCCGTGATGGTATAAATGCAGATTTTCGCTCCGTTTAGCCAAAATAACGAACTTTAGGTGCGCTCCGAAATATTTCAAAGTCCCAGCGGCGTATTGCTTCGCCTCTTAGAACCGATTAGTCGAAAATTTTAACAATCATATTTTTGCATTCTGTACCGTGGATCCATCGTTAAACGCTATTAAACTAACGTCCGTGATGGTATAAATGCAGATTTTCGCTCCGTTTAGCCAAAATAACGAACTTTAGGTGCGCTCCGAAATATTTCAAAGTTCCAGCGGCGTATTGCTTCGCCTCTTAGAACCGATTAGTCGAAAATTTTAACAATCATATTTTTGCATTCTGTACCGTGGATCGATCGTTAAACGCTATTGAACTAACGTCCGTGATGGTATAAATGCAGATTTTCGCTCCGTTTAGCCAAAATAACGAACTTTAAGTGCGCTCCGAAATATTTCAAAGTCCCAGCGGCGTATTGCTTCGCCTCTTAGAACCGATTAGTCGAAAATTTTAACAATCATATTTTTGCATTCTGTACCGTGGATCCATCGTTAAACGCTATTAAACTAACGTCCGTGATGGTATAAATGCAGATTTTCGCTCCGTTTAGCCAAAATAACGAACTTTAGGTGCGCTCCGAAATATTTCAAAGTCCCAGCGGCGTATTGCTTCGCCTCTTAGAACCGATTAGTCGAAAATTTTAACAATCATATTTTTGCATTCTGTACCGTGGATCCATCGTTAAACGCTATTAAACTAACGTCCGTGATGGTATAAATGCAGATTTTCGCTCCGTTTAGCCAAAATAACGAACTTTAGGTGCGCTCCGAAATATTTCAAAGTCCCAGCCGCGTATTGCTTTGCCCCGAAATTTTTCAAAGTTCCAGCGGCGTGTTGCTTTCAAAGTGCCTCCCTCTAAATACCGATCGGCAGGCCGCTAGGTCGGCGACGCACGGGCTTACGCCCAGGCGTATACGGGGGCAAATCGCCGTGAGAGCGTGCGATTTTGACTTTCGCAATAAGATAGTCTCCTTTATGAAAAGGAGCGTACACGTCTCCCAAAAAAAAAAACAGTTTCATGACGATCAATGTAGTTCTTGATCGAAATGTATCATAGGACGAAGATTTTATCGAAAAGTACGAACTTTGGCGACGCATCGAAATTTTTCAAAGTTCCAACGGCGTGTTGCTTTCAAAGTGCCTCCCTCTAAATACCGATCGGCAGGCCGCTAGGTCGGCGACGCACGGGCTTACGCCCAGGCGTATACGGGGGCAAATCGCCGTGAGAGCGTGCGATTTTGACTTTCGCAATAAGATAGTCTCCTTTATGAAAAGGAGCGTACACGTCTCCCAAAAAAAAAAACAGTTTCATGACGATCAATGTAGTTCTTGATCG
>NW_027478168.1:13542500-13545000 GCF_051020975.1 Osmia lignaria lignaria
TAACATGCAGGACATAATAAATTCACATTCTCATGTAAATCATGGGTTTAATTAATATTTTAAAAAATTTTAAAACCGCCCAGAACCGATGAGATGAAAATATTAAAACGATATTTTTGCATTTTTCTTACGGTAAAACATTAACAAATAAGCGACTATAGCAATATAAAACTCCATTTGTAATTTAATTAATCAAAATTAATATTTTTTTTTGATTTTTCAGCGATCCAGAACCGATGAGACGAAAACATTAAAACGATATTTTTGCATTTTCTTACGACAAAACATTAACAAATACGAGACTATAACAATATAAAACTACATATGTAATTTAATTAATCAAAATTAATAATTTTTTTTGATTTTTCAGTGATCCAGAACCGATAAGTCGAAAATTTTAACAATCATATTTTTGCATTCTGTACCGTGGATCCATCGTTAAACGCTATTAAACTAACGTCCGTGATGGTATAAATGCAGATTTTCGCTCCGTTTAGCCAAAATAACGAACTTTAGGTGCGCTCCGAAATATTTCAAAGTCCCAGCGGCGTATTGCTTCGCCTCCTTAGAACCGATTAGTCGAAAATTTTAACAATCATATTTTTGCATTCTGTACCGTGGATCGATCGTTAAACGCTATTAAACTAGCGTCCGTGATGGTATAAATGCAGATTTTCGCTCCGTTTAGCCAAAATAACGAACTTTAGGTGCGCTCCGAAATATTTCAAAGTCCCAGCGGCGTATTGCTTCGCCTCTTAGAACCGATTAGTCGAAAATTTTAACAATCATATTTTGCATTCTGTACCGTGGATCATCGTTAAACGCTATTAAAACTAACGTCCGTGATGGTATAAATGCAGATTTTCGCTCCGTTTAGCCAAAATAACGAACTTTAGGTGCGCTCCGAAATATTCAAAGTCCAGCGGCGTATTGCTTCGCCTCTTAGAACCGATTAGTCGAAAATTTTAACAATCATATTTTTGCATTCTGTACCGTGGATCCATCGTTAAACGCTATTAAACTAACGTCCGTGATGGTATAAATGCAGATTTTCGCTCCGTTTAGCCAAAATAACGAACTTTAGGTGCGCTCCGAATATTTCAAAGTCCCAGCGGCGTATTGCTTCGCCTCTTAGAACCGATTAGTCGAAAATTTTAACAATCATATTTTTGCATTCTGTACCGTGGATCCATCGTTAAACGCTATTAAACTAACGTCCGTGATGGTATAAATGCAGATTTTCGCTCCGTTTAGCCAAAATAACTAACTTTAGGTGCGCTCCGAAATATTTCAAAGTCCCAGCGGCGTATTGCTTCGCCTCTTAGAACCGATTAGTCGAAAATTTTAACAATCATATTTTTGCATTCTGTACCGTGGATCGATCGTTAAACGCTATTGAACTAACGTCCGTGATGGTATAAATGCAGATTTTCGCTCCGTTTAGCCAAAATAACGAACTTTAGGTGCGCTCCGAAATATTTCAAAAGTCCCAGCGGCGTATTGCTTCGCCTCTTAGAACCGATTAGTCGAAAATTTTAACAATCATATTTTGCATTCTGTACCGTGGATCCATCGTTAAACGCTATTAAACTAACGTCCGTGATGGTATAAATGCAGATTTTCGCTCCGTTTAGCCAAAATAACGAACTTTAGGTGCGCTTCCGAAATATTTCAAAGTCCCAGCGGCGTATTGCTTCGCCTCTTAGAACCGATTAGTCGAAAATTTTAACAATCATATTTTTGCATTCTGTACCGTGGATCCATCGTTAAACGCTATTAAACTAACGTCCGTGATGGTATAAATGCAGATTTTCGCTCCGTTTAGCCAAAATAACGAACTTAGGTGCGCTCCGAAATATTTCAAAGTCCCAGCGGCGTATTGCTTCGCCTCTTAGAACCGATAAGTCGAAAATTTTAACAATCATATTTTTGCATTCTGTACCGTGGATCGATCGTTAAACGCTATTAAACTAGCGTCCGTGATGGTATAAATGCAGATTTTCGCTCCGTTTAGCCAAAATAACGAACTTTAGGTGCGCTCCGAAATATTTCAAAGTCCCAGCGGCGTATTCTTCGCCTCTTAGAACCGATTAGTCGAAAATTTTAACAATCATATTTTTGCATTCTGTACCGTGGATCCATCGTTAAACGCTATTAAACTAACGTCCGTGATGGTATAAATGCAGATTTTCGCTCCGTTTAGCCAAAATAACGAACTTTAGGTGCGCTCCGAAATATTTCAAAGTCCCAGCGCGTATTGCTTCGCCTCTTAGAACCGATTAGTCGAAAATTTTAACAATCATATTTTTTGCATTCTGTACCGTGGATCCATCGTTAAACGCTATTAAACTAACGTCCGTGATGGTATAAATGCAGATTTTCGCTCCGTTTAGCCAAAATAACGAACTTTAGGTGCACTCCGAAATATTTCAAAGTCCCAGCGGCGTATTGCTTCGCCTCTTAGAACCGATTAGTCGAAAATTTTAACAATCATATTTTT
>NW_027478168.1:13550000-13554752 GCF_051020975.1 Osmia lignaria lignaria
AACTGAACCTAGCTTGCGGCGGTCCTGACGCACACACATTCGAAATGGATTGGTTGCGCCTGATACCGTCTGAGTACCGTCGCGCAGTCGGCCAGGCAACCGAGGGTCTGTCACGAACAACGTTAAGGTGACGGACAGGCTCCGCCTCGGACCGTAGACCGACACGCAACGGGTCGCGACGTTCTACTAGGGGAGAAGTGCACGACTACCTCGCCGGAACATTCGCCGAAGGTGGTGTGCCCTCGCTAATGGAACCCGAAGGTCCATCCGGGGCATCGCGCACCAACGGGAGCCAGCGTTGTTGACGATGAATCTCCCCATTCGATCTTTTGGGTTTCTCAGGTTTACCCCTGAACGGTTTCACGTACTCTTGAACTCTCTCTTCAAAGTTCTTTTCAACTTTCCCTCACGGTACTTGTTCGCTATCGGTCTCGTGGTCGTATTTAGCCTTAGATGGAGTTTACCACCCACTTAGGGCTGCACTCTCAAGCAACCCGACTCTAAGGAGAGATCCTCCCGAAACGCGTACCGGTCACTACGGGCCTGGCACCCTCTATGGGTAAATGGCCCCATTCAAGATGGACTTGGACGCAATTCGATGTCTCGGGATAAACGGATCCTCCTGAACACTACATTTCCCAGCGGCGGTACCGCGGGATTCAGTGCTGGGCTCATTCCTGTTCGCTCGCCGCTACTAAGGAAATCCTAGTTAGTTTCTTTTCCTCCGCTTAATAATATGCTTAAATTCAGCGGGTAATCTCGCCTACTCTGAGGTCGTCAATTTCTTTGGTTTCATCGAAAGGTGAATAATGATGCTCGATGCAAAAAAAAAAAAATAAACGAAAAGAAGCAAAAAAGCAAACACGTAGAGAAACTGTGCGTGAATCAACCTTTCGCATATTCAATTTTTCCTCCTCTCTCGTTTCAAAATGTTTGTATTTATCGTTCGATGAAACGAGCACAAGAGGGAAAAAAAGTTGAGACACGACGTTCCCATAATTTTCGTGTTATTTCCTTTTTGCTTCAAACATTTTGCGGACTGCAGCTTCGTCGTATTGCTTTTATCAATTTTTAACAATTTCAAAGCGAAGACAACTCGCAAGACGATCCATTTCGTCTCGGTTCAATTTTAACGTCCGTCCGTATTATTTTTTGTTCCACAAGAGATTTCGAATAGGTTTCTTTATTTATCATCCCTTCTTTTCGAGCGCCACGGAAGCAAGAGGAAAAGCAAGAGCGAGAGAACATTTCGCGTATACTTCATTTAACAATTTTAACCAACACGCGATGTACTCCACACACCTCTTAGATTTAACAACTGCTTTTCTCTTCTTCTCCCCTTAGCGCAAGGGTAAACCCCATTTGTCTCTTCTTTGGAACGCAACAAAACTTTCGAGGACTGGACGACCGAGCGATGGTCGCGCGGTCTTCGCTTATCTTTAACAAACGAAGTAGTCCGTATGTATTCTAAATGTTGAAGCCTCCTAGAGCTTTAAGCCATGCGAGACATTGAAATGCTGTTTTAAACGGGAGCATGCATAATTGCTGCAAACATACTTTTATCACAAGTTCTAGCCACGCCACGGAGGCTTCGAAGTTCCTTCACCATTCGCTTTCCTCTCTTTTGTTACACAGTTTCAGACTACGATCAGGGGTACCGAAACGCTGTATTGATTGTAAACAACCATTTTTATCTTGGAGCGGAGCGTTCCTTTACTCGTTAGATTTGTCTTGTCGCGTGTGTATTCGCTTTTTCGACGCTTTTTAACCATTTAACTTGTTTAGCGAAGCTAAACGCACAGACAGACAAAAAAAAAGGAACAGCATCGCGCGTCAAACAGCGACGACCCATCTGAAGCGATCTTTCATTTATACACCGTTTGTAAACAGAGAGATGTATAAAGCGCGGGGAATCATTCGAAACCCTGGGGCTATTCGAGCTTGCATTTCAGCAAATTATCATCTCAAACATTTCACTCGTTTGCTTTTTCTAAATTTATAGGAGAGCTTCTTTCGTTTATTTTTGACACACTTTCGTAAATATCGTTTCTGGCAACGTCGGGAGCGTGGATTTCTACAAGTGAACAATCGCGCCGATCCGATAACTTCCAGCAGGATGGAGAATCTTTATAGATTATCTTCCGAGAACTCGGTGCTTTCACGGCGGTCGTTTATAAATTTTAACGAACGACTCGCGCGCCGTGACGCACTTGCGCTAGTTCGAAGAGATATTTCGAAATTTGTTTCTCTCCTTTAACGGCCTGCATTTAGTGTATCGGTTGCGATTTTCGTCACATCGTTTCCACGACAAACGCCGACGAACTGCCCAACTATCGCTCGTACGTTGCGACTCTTTCTTTGTTTATCGTTCATTCATTCTTTCAATTTCGTTCGATAATCCCGCTCCGAAACGTTCTACTTTCGTTGAACGACGGCGAGATGTTTAGAAAGAAATGAATTACTCTTTTTTCGAGAAGCAAACGCAAGCAGTCTTTTGTTAAGAAAACGACCCTCAGCCAGGCGTGGTCAGGAATTGTATCCGTGGACCGCAATGTGCGTTCGAAATGTCGATGTTCATGTGTCCTGCAGTTCACACGTTGACGCGCAATTAGCTGCGTTCTTCATCGACCCACGAGCCAAGTGATCCACCGTTCAGGGTAATCGTAAAATTTTGTATTTCAAACTCTTTAGATCTTTAGAGTGTTATTTTCATTATTAACACGCATCACATTCGATACCCACATCACTCTCCCACCCGGCGCGTGCGGGAGAGCGAATTCGGGCGTCGCCAACGTATTTGTTTGTTTGTTCGATCGTTGACGACACGATCGCGTCAAGGACGGAAACCGTCGGAGAAACGCCCAGTGGCACGCTCCTCTCGACGGTCGGGCGTAAAGTACATTTAAAAACCTTGAAAAGTACGAACGCACACAAGGAATGCGAGCGCGCGTCCTGTCGCTGAATCGTGGGTTGCGAGATTCGAACAGACACACGGCCGGCGACGATCGGTCTAACTAATGGACACATAGTTTTTCAAAGACTCGCTATCGTCGCTTCTCAGCCGGTCCGTAAACAACACACATCGATCAGGCGGACGCACGAATCTTACCACGGTGCGTGTTTCGTAGATTCCAGGTTACCCGCAAGTACCTCTCTCTCCCTCTCGAAAGAGGAATCTCGATCCGTCCTTTTTGGACAATGGAGAAATCTTTTTATCGCAACACGGATGGCAAAGAAACAACCAAAGCGTAGGAGCGTGGGGACGAGAGCGACGAAAAGAACGTCGCGAAAACAAAGTTTCGACGGTTGCTCGTTCTAATACATCGTAGTTTCAACTCTCTCAGTTTTAACCACTCCTAGACGCTTCGTAAACTTTTAACAATTCTTCGCCTCCGCGAGTTTCATTTCGAATAGAGCGAACGCAACACGGACCAAAAAAACTCCGGTGATGCCAGATCATTTAGCAAAGATCAGACGGCGGGTCATCTGTATTCCTTTTCTCTCTTTTTTATATCTTTCCATTTAACTAGGGTGTCGCAACGACGGGTACATTTATATATTTATATATATATTGTATTTCAATTTTAATGATCCTTCACTTTCGGTTTGTAATAATATGATCCTTCTTTCATTTCGATCCTTCATATTGTAGGTTAACCAACAGAAGTTTGTTTTTTTACGACTTGTATTTTTGTGGTTTGTTTGTTTGTTTCTTACGACTTGTTTGTACCCGATCAAGTAGACGACGACCCATAAGTATAAGTTAGAGAGATAAAGGTCGAGAGACCTCACGCAAGCGTCTTTTACTTCCATTCACATCAGCCAGAGAGAAATGGTCCGGCGTCGTGCTCTTTGGCGCCGTTGGTCGCACAGTTTTTTTGCCGGCGGTTCCGAACGGACGGGAGAAACGCGATGAGTAATCAAAGCGACCTCCGCACGTAACCGTGTCGGTGTAATTTTACCGCATCGCAGCGTTTTGGTATTTGTTTCTTATTGGCTCGAACCCGAGATTTATGTGTTTTGTGTCATGTATATGGTATTATTTATTATATCTTTCTCGTTTTGTATAATTTTTGGTCCGAGCTCAATAAACTTTTATATCGCTTTATCAATGATCCATTCAGTTAGGTTTTCTCTTGTATTTTAATTTGTTAATGATCCTTCCGCAGGTTCACCTACGGAAACCTTGTTACGACTTTTACTTCCTCTAAATAATCAAGTTTGGTCATCTTCCCGGTAACATCGGCAATGCCGAGACATTGCCGCGCAACCAGTCCGAAGACCTCACTAAATCATTCAATCGGTAGTAGCGACGGGCGGTGTGTACAAAGGGCAGGGACGTAATCAACGCGAGCTTATGACTCGCGCTTACTGGGAATTCCTCGTTCATGGGGAATAATTGCAAGCCCCAATCCCTAGCACGAAGGAGGTTCAGCGGGTTACCCGGGCCTTTCGGCCAGGGAAAACACGTTGATTCCTTCAGTGTAGCGCGCGTGCGGCCCAGAACATCTAAGGGCATCACAGACCTGTTATTGCTCAATCTCGTGCGGCTAGAAGCCGCCTGTCCCTCTAAGAAGATTTGTTTGTACGTTGGTAGTAAAAACCCACCGACCGAAGTCGGGGGCCTTCGAGATACCATAAGTTACGTCTATTTAACAGGCTAGAGTCTCGTTCGTTATCGGAATTAACCAGACAAATCGCTCCACCAACTAAGAACGGCCATGCACCACCCACCCACCGAATCAAGAAAGA